>NW_026946374.1:0-106019 GCF_033847375.1 Trichoderma aggressivum f. europaeum
CCGCCCCCCCCCCCCCCCCCCCCCCCCCCCCCCCCCCCCCCCCCCCCCCCGCGCCCCCCGCGCGGTGTGAGTGAGTGAGTGAATGAGGATGAGAGAGCCAACAACAGGGGAGATGTGAGACGAAGTTGGATGAGATGAGAGGGCGAGTGAGTGAGAAGAAGCCAACAATTGATTGATTTGTTCAAGGGAGAAACACGGACAAGTCAAACAAATCACGTCAAAAGTCACAAACGATAACACGGAGCTCAGCCCAAATGGCCAAGACCATTAGTTGGTGGGGCCAAACTCTGCGCATGTCATAACCTACAACAACAAGCTCAGCGAGTGGCGAAGCGAAAAACAAACACAATCGATCCTCCCAAGTCAAACAAGGGAGACGCAAAAATGAGCCTCGTATCAAGAAGACCATCTAACAACAAACTCTCAAGTCCAAAGAGAGAAAAAAAAAAAGGCACATCTCAATGCTTACCCGTGGTGTTGCATCGTGTTTTATTCCCGTTCGTGCTCGTCATAAGACATCCGGGTGTGGCTCAGGCGGATTGGACCCAACCGAGTGGGCAGCTTCCCGATAAAGTGGCGGAAACATCTCTGCTAGGTCCAACAACGTTTCTGTGAACCCGAAAAGCCGTCACTGCAGTTGGCTTAATAATAGGTAGCCCGAGTACTCGTAAAATATGAGGTCTGTGTTGATGATGTTGTTTGTATCAACATACCAGACGCACCCCCTCCCTCCCTTGCATGGCTCAAAGGAAGATCTAGATCACAGGGTGAGTGGGTGAGGGGGAAGCAACAGACAACATCGAATCAAATGCCGGCGATGACGCTCCATTATACGAGGACGTTGTAGAAAATGACGATGCGAGGTTTCAGAAGTGTCCAGGCCCAACGACACGGGGATGTCGTGATCTCGTAGTCGTGGGGGGGTTCAGTTTCTGCCTTGCATGTGATGGCTGCGAACCAACTGCAACAAAGCACTGGGACCTACCTTGGCACTACAACACAACACGTGAACATCATTACCATTGAACAAATTCACAGGGCGTATGAGACATGGATTGTTTTGTGTCAAGTATTCATTATTGACTGCATCTAATCGTACGCTTCGTGTGCCGAAGCAGTCAACTTATCCTCCAACTCTCATTCTCCGAAACTCCTGCTGATAGCCCATCACCTCCTTTCCCTTGCCATAGTATCCCCCGCCTGAGAATAGTAAAATACATGAACACCTTTTCCAGTGTAGTGAATGTAATTCCTGAACATGAAAAGAAAAAGGCACTGCCTTTTGGGTATATAATGATGAAGATGCCTAACGCCAAGTAACGCAACGCAACAAATGACCTTGATGTGTGTAGAGTTGAGGGTGAAGATGTGTGATGAAGTTCTGCGTTGTTGTATGAGATGATAAACGCAGAGTGTCTCGAGGGTTTAACAGCCTCAAGGAGAATTGCTGCTGCTGGCGCGGCGCTTTGTTGGTGGAGCAGACAAATCATTCTCATCCTCATCAGCGCCCCTCTTGCGTGTAAGCCCACGCTGACGAAGAACCTGGTTGACAATGTCCTCGTTGCCGACGATATTCCCAGAGCCCTCAACCGTGATGCCCGCGTCGACCTCAATCTTGATGGGGCGAGGCCGGCCATCTTCGTCAATCATGGGGATGCCGCACTGCCCGGAGCTATTCTCCTGAATGGCCTTGACGACGGCCCTGGCAATGGCGTTGGCATGGCTGGCTGGCGTATCTGTGAGACACACGAGGTTGTTGTTCTTGGAGATGAGGACAGAGGTGTTGATGCGAAGGCTGATGGGGGAGATGTTCTCTTCCTCCTGGTCATCCTCATCTTCGGTAGCCATGGCCGACATGATGGCTTCAGCCATGGTTGGACGGCCCAAGATGAATTGTTGATGCATTTGCCGCGGCTGAGCAAGGTCTGGTGCGGTGTGTGGTGTGTAGGCGGGAGGAGGGGAGGTCAAAGAGGGTTGATGTGAAGAGACTTTGGGGCCGTTGATGTGGTTATGATGGGGGATGGCTGCAGTAGCAGTAGCGGTAGACGATGATGTATTCATGGTGAATGTATAATGTGTAAAGACGGGGGAATAACAGAGGATGGATGAGTCGAACTCTTATAGCCGATGGACTTCAAGGTGCCGTAAATGGACCCAGTTGAAGAGTGGAATGACAGGGGACAGTGAGTTGCTGATATATCTCCTAGGCAGTGAATCAAACTGTGAGAGTCCCACCAAGTCGCCTATTCTCTTTGCGTTTCCGTCTCTCAATGTGAGAGTTGGTCGACGCAACTATACTCTAAATATGGGTGAAGAGTTTTTTTGCTTCTCTCTTCTCCCTTCTTTGTCCAAAACCAACGTTCACGGTGATAAGTTGAAGAAACTCTATTCTTCCTGTATGTTTCCGAGATGGAGGGTCGGTATCAATGCGGTTGGTAGTGGTTGTAGGCCGTGTGAGAGCAGGGCGGCGGTGAAAATTCCCGAAGTGCGAGAGTGTATGGTATAAGCCAACAGCCAAGGGAGGAGCACAGGAATGTGGATGCCTGGAGAGCCTGGTAGAGCCTGATGATGACAATGGTGATTATGACGGGAGAGGATAAGAGTTGCAACAAGATGAATATCATGAACGTGAACAGCGAAGAAATAGATCGAGGGGTCAAGGCAGGTGAAGAGATATATACCCCTTTCGAGGAAACGGCCCGGCTGTCAGTCTCGTATGAAGCTCTTTGGTCCACCCTCCCCCCCGAAGCCGACCCGTGTCCCCCTTGATTGAAGAAAAGCCAAAGATGGAACTTGTCCGTTGCCGTTTGGCGACCCCCCCTTCGCGGTCAATCTAAACCCGGTCAACATGATTCAACTGAATGATTGAGACATGATTGATTCATGCAGCAATCAGGCCACACACCCCCCTAGGCCGTGCGCCTTTTTGCAAGTGGCTTGTCTTGTGGCCTTGGACCACGACGCCTCGCTTGTCATGTACTCTTCCGCTAGCAACAATATCATTGCCCTTTTGGTGACTTGTGGCTCCGTGGTCAACTTACACGCACCCACCGCTGCGTCCCGTCTCCGCTCTTGGGAGGAGTTTGGCAAAAAAGCAGGGACGGAGATATGCCTTGGATGGGAGCGCACAGGGACGCGGAACTCGCTCACACACGTCCACAACACACAGAAAACGGCATCTCCTTATCCAGGGCCGTGAACACAGAGCGCAATATGCGTCAAATGCGATCCTGGGATTAAGCAACCGAGAAGCGTTTATCCTTGCTTGCTGCCCCCCGACCCGAGCGCAAATGCCGCGTAGCGCACCCAAGCTGGTGGGACACCACATAGCAAAAGCCCAAAAGCTACACGCCCCCCGTTTTGATTCTGTCCGACAGCCTGGTATGGAGGGGTGTGTGATCTACAAGTGCGTGCCCAGCACAGCTCTTGGCAGGCTGTCACCGTGTCGGCTGAGCCCTGCTGGACGAGTACACACAATTTGTTGTTCCGCAGTTTATTTTATTTTCTGGCGGATTTGAACCTCCGGGTTGAATGGGTTGCGGGAAGAAGGGAGGGGGGGCCTCTTCTGGCGCAATCGAGTTCTGATTGTCTCACGATACTCTGTACAAGCTCTCCTTTTCTCCCCCCCTTGCACAAAGTATCTTTGCGTGTTTGACATGGGCGGCTGTTGCAACGTATCATATTGTCGACGGATATCGGCCGACGGTTGGGAGGAATGCCACGAGACAACAAAAATCGCAGCAACAACAGCAAGGCGCTGGTAGAAACTGCACACGTGGTTCCCAGGGAGGTGCTCAGATGCGGTTCCCATAGCCAAGGGACTGGATCGCAGAGCTGTACGTTGTATGCACGAGACTTGCAAAGATGCATCTGGGATGCCACCCTTGGATTAGCTGTCTGCAAGGGAGAAGCAGCGCTTGTGCTTGGAGGGTTGGAGGGTTGGAGGGGGCGGCCGGCTGTCGTGCCGTCATGTCATGGCGGAAAGGAATGCCAGAGCCAAGCTAGAAGCGCAAGATTTGTCACGGCAATCGAGCGAGCGAGGTCCATTCAACGATCCATCCGCCCACACACGGACCTGGTACAAGTTCCCAGTCCCAGTCTCAAGCACCAGGCAAAGCAGTCGGCGAATGCACTCGTACTGTACGCTGTCGGCCAACCTCCAGAGGCGGCCGAGCTGCTGCGGCATGCACTGGGCCGGCCCAGCGTATTGTCTGGGTATTGTGGCGCGACAGATTCAATAGGCGTGTGTATCGCCTGAAAGGCTTTGTGTGGTGGTGAGGCAAGAAATTGAGGGGGTGCGGATTCGTTGTCTTGGCCGGCTTTTGTCTTGCTATTGTCTCTTGCTATTGTTGTCCGTATTGTCGTGCCGAAGCGGTTTAGCGCCCGCCGTCCCGGGACCCGGACATTGCGGGGCGAGTCGCCGATGCGGGCGATCTCTCCTTCCCTGACCAATTCTGCAGTAACACTACCTGCCACTATTACTCTGTAGCTGCAGCAGGCGCGGCTTGGAGAAGGAGCATCTTGAGGGTCTACTGCAGAGAGAAGGAGCGCAGCGGCAGATGAAGGAAGCGGCCGGGCGTTGACATTACTCGTTGCAGTAAGGTTCGGCATCGCAACACGGCAGGAAGGGCCGACAAAACACGAGGATAAACGTCTAAAGGTGAGAGTTTCTTGAGGAAGCTGCCGCATCGTGGCATGTTCTAGACCTGGGATGCCTTCCAGTTTGCGAGCCTCGCTTGCATCCTGCTTGCCTCGCTTGCCTCCTTTTCTTCTTGCCTTGACTCGTAACTGCTTTGTCACTTGCCATTTCTTCAAGTACTGTAAAGAAACTCGAGCTCTCATCATAATAACGACCAGTACACTTACTTGTTGGATCAACAGGTCTGTTCTCGTTTCTTCTTCTCCCGCATCATGATCCTCTCGGAATATTCCCTTTTCAGCTTCCCCACGTAATCAGAGGTAATCTTATTTCCTCCTGCGCCAAGCTCCCAGCATCTTATTCCCAGCATCATCTTCATTCCACCGCCAACATTCTTCTCTCCCACAACTCGGGTCGAAACCGAATGGATCCCCCCATCCAGAAATGAATTCATCTTCTCCCTCCTTCGTCATCAATAGCCGCAAAACCGTTACGCCCACCCCGTTCCCAGCGCTATTCCAGCCTACAGTACACTAACACTATACTGAAAAGGAAATAATCGCAACACTTTCCAGCCACCATCCCGGCGACTTTCAGCTCCTGTCGCTCGCTTCCCAGTGCGATTGGAAGCCGCCAGACAGGCCGAAGAGCCGGCGCAGGCCAAACTACTTCCTCTTGGGCTAGGAAAGGCCTTTTCCGCCATCTTATTTGCTTTTGCTTTTTCCTCTCTTCCTCGCGGCTTCTCTCGACTAATGCATGCCCGTTTGATTACCGGCCAGTTGGAAAAGCTTGGCCATCCTCGTCCTGCCAATCCAAGTTAGACTTGGCCTAGAGTGACGCTGTGCCTATCGCAAGTCTGCGTATCGAAATCGAATGCGAGCCTTTCTTTGTCTGGACTCTGAATGCGCTGCGGAGTAGAAACGAAGAGAATATCCACACAGCGCGTACGTTGTTTGTTTACGCATCAAATTGCCAGAACCGCCAAGACCTCCACCGCTGTCAATGTCATCAATGTCGTATTTGCGATCAAATTTGTGGTTTTTTCTTTTTTTTTCCCCCTTTGCCCTCGCTATTGTTACGGGGACTGAATCAAACACATCAGTCGATACATATGCCCATAATTACGTCCTCTTCCACAACAGAAAGCACGGGACAACGCAAACACGCGCAAAGGAGGAAGGCCGTCTATGTGCTCCGTGACCCGTGGAGTCAGATGGGAAAGAATAAGAGATCCGAGATTCACGGTCATTGACGTGGTCGCGTGGCACGCTTTGGCCTGGGCCAGCAGTGCGACAAACGAAGTAGCCTCTCCATGTAATGGGTGCGTCCTCTGCATTCTTGACAATGAATTTGAACGACCTTGGGGATGCAACATATATGCCCCGCCGTGCTATTCTCCACTGCTGCTGTTTTTTCTTCCTTCTTCCTTTCGGCAATCAATGAATGCCCTCGTGAATGAAAGGTGTGGATATGGTATGTCAACCGGCAAGCAACAGTGATGACTGTTTGTCTCAAGATTCTCCTTCTCCCCAGACATTTTTTGTGTTGTGGATTGTATTGTCCACCATGTGAACGCAAAGAGATGGCCATTGTGCGAAGCTTGCCCAGTGGCTACTTTCATCTTGATTTTGTTGGATCAAGCAATGCCTCAGCGTGTTGTCATGAATAACAATGAGAATGGGTCATGTGTGGAAGAGTCGCAAGAATAATACAGCGGCAAACGTGTCAATACCAACGTGGACGATGGAAAAAAGAACCGCACGACTGATGAATACCAAGTGATGGTGATGTAGTTGCGAAGTCTCTATTCTAGATGCGAACACTACTACTAGATTGCAAGATCAAAATTACTAACCCTCAATTTTATTCCACAGACTCGATGCAATGAGCAACGTGCTGTAGCCTTCAACTCGATGCAATGGGTCGCATGCTATAGGCTTCAGCCCGATCTTTACAACGTCATCTCCGATTCCTCTTTGCAACAATGAGATCTCCATGCTCCTGGACATCAATCAGTGCGTGCATAACCGCTCTCGGATCTAATCGCAAATAGCCCTTGGTATTCTTCTCACTCATACTAGTACCCGTACTCACACGCCCTCCGCCGCCCCTCATCCCTCGGCCCTCTCGTTGGTCGTTGCGTTCAGACAGCCCCCCCCATCGAACGACTCCTTTAAGCTTGCCATATCTTATTGGCTGCTTTAACATCAATGGGTCAAAAAAGGAAAAGAAAAAAGAAAAATAGAAAAAGAAAAGAAAAAAAAGCCCATGCATTGACCATGACGGCGTCGTCTTCTGATCCCAGCTGCTGGGCCCGAGCATTGTATTTGCCGGGCCGGCGGATCGGGGTCAATCAGAATGCGGAGCTATTGCTAGACAACCCGCTATGAATCGATAATCAAGACGGATCATCGACACTGGAGAATAACAAGTGCAGCAGGTAAACTTTCGTCATCTTGGATCTCGGGTTCTGCAGCTTTGTAACCCAACCCAGCCCAGTCAACCATCCATTCATCCATTGATACAATGATGGTGACTGTCTGCTAACTAAATTAATTGCAGTAATTGGTTATGTTTAACGCCCCTCCCAGCACCGCTGCCACGGTAAGGGACACGCACCATTGTCGTTGGTTCAGCGCTGGTCTGACCTTAGTCTGCCGCCAACAAGGTGGCTTGCTGGAAATAAGAAACCCGAACCGAGAGAAACGGAGCAGAGAAGGGGGTGTCTGTCCTTACAGGGCGTGAAACATCCACATCTTCGCCTTCCATGGATGACAGAGACAGGCCCAAGGGCGAAGGCTGAACACTGGCGCCCTACAGGACGCCGTCAACCAAAGCTGTGGGATTTCGAATGATACTAGATATCAGCTTAATCCCTCTGGCTGCAAGCTATATCTAATACTCGTATAGAAAGAAAGAAGGCTGCTTTGGCTGGCTACGGGGTAAATGGCTGACCACGCATAGCGGGCAGGCTGGGGATATTTTCCAGCTGAAGGATCCCCAGCCAAGTCCACTACATGCAAGTGTACGGGCATACTCCATGTGAGTCAATTGAATAGCTTTTCAAGCGGGGCTTGTGATCGACAGAGACCGTTGTGAATAGATGCAAAACCAACTACACGTCTGAAATGGAGATTCCATGATGCAGGCCTATTCAGATACACGTAACAGAGACACGGATAGACGAGCATCGTACCACTCACTCTGGCACGATTCCCTCTAGTACGAAGACCCATCCATCTAAAGAAACACGACCAGCGGAGAATGTTTCGAATCCGCAACAGCCGCAGGGGCCGAGCGGAACTTGTATGCAGACTTGCTTCTTTGTCGGGCTTTCACTAAACCATGGCGTTGGTATTGTTATTTTCGGCGAACCGAGATAGCTTCATTCAATGTCCGCAGATCTGCAACTATCAACTTAGCATCAAACACTGACAGCCACCTCGGCCTTCTCGCGTCTTTCTCCTCCGTACTCCATGGAGCGCGCCCCAATTGTATCTCGTTCCAGGCGGCCGGACGTCTTTCCGATGGCTTAGGGACGAACAAAGACGCCATCTCCCCTTCGTGATAGTTCCCCTCCTTTTTTATTGTGTATACCCTACATCCCCTACCAAGTCTTTGGGAAGTGCTAGTCTTGTCAGCTATATCTTTAGTCTGCGTCTTGCCAAACACCGGCGCCACGTTCGATGCGTGTGTCCCGGGGATCTGGGCATGGCACAATGGGCCATTGATTGATGTCTGTAAATAGTAAGTCTTACGCCCTCTTCAGCCAGCTCGATGGGTTGCTGGACTAATGATTCGTGCAGTCGTTCACTGCTGGATATAGATTGGAAATAGCAGGAGAAGTTACCATTCAGATGGTAAGCGAACCAAGAACTAGAGTCGGTGCCCTTCTGTCGGGTTCATTTGCCTGCTGGACTGGATAGTATGACGCCTTCATTTACAGAAGCTGAAATATTAGACCTCTTTTAGCCTCGGAGAAGGGACAAACAAAAGAATGCAATGAATAGATGAAAAGCAATCGCATCCAGTCAGCAATAACACTTGTTACCCGCGGGGTAATGGCATGAGGAGTTGCCTCTATCCTCCTTGACGAGTCGAGGCCCCAGCTCTTCAAGACGCCTAAAGTAGTAACTAACACTGACGGTTTTCTTATCCAGAATTGCACTTTAACAGTCGAGTTAAGACATACATCAATCAGAACTAAAGCAATAAGAATTAAAAGGACAGAAGAGAATTCTGCGCTACCGATATGTTTCTCCGTAAGCAAGCTCCTTGGGTAGAAGGCAGATCTGTACCTTAGTTGCCATTATACACCATGGTAATTGTAAATAGTACTTGATAATACTATGTATAATATATGGCTACGGAAAGTTGTCCTACTCTTTTGTTTTAATTAGCTGGTAGGGATTAATATATTCCGCTCCGCCTGCAAATTAATATCAGGCTGTGATATAATTGGTTTGTGGTTATGATGGGCTGCTGCCTGTTGGGTCGCCATAAGGCATAAATTGGGTTGCAGTAGGATAATGGATTGAAATACTCGCTCATACTCCTGTTGTCACTTTAATCACCCCAATCTCACCTTAAAGAGCAATTGTCTTAACAACAAAATATCAAATGGATCGATCTAACTACACTGTTGGTTGGATATGTGCGATTACCGAGGAGTTTGTTGCGGCGCGAGCCTTTCTTGACGAAACGCATGAGCGCCTAACATTCCAGGACCCGAAAGATTCAAACAACTATGTACTAGGCAAAATGTCCAATCATAACATTGTTATTGCTTGCTTGCCCTTGGGAGAATACGGCACAGCTTCCGCTGCTGGGGTTGCCATCAACATGATAAGAAGCTTTCCCAATATTCGCATTGGGATGATGGTGGGGATTGGTGGAGGCGCCCCTTCGAGGCGGCATGATATTCGACTTGGTGATATCGTCGTAAGCACGCCAGGTAACGGCAATGGGGGAGTCTTTCAATACGATTTCGGCAAATCGATACAGGCAAAAGAATTTGTTGAGACGGGTTTCTTGAACCAGCCTCCGGAGATGCTGCGGACGGCACTACAGTCCCTGAAGGCTAGCCATCAGCTGGAAGGACATACTCTCGTCAACGATGTGGAAGGAGTTCTCCGGACTAAACCAAGGTTGAAGAGGGCATATTGTCGTCCAAATATCCATGATCAGTTATATAAATCGACTTTTATACATTCTACCCCATCGGAAGATTGCCAATCATGTGGCAGCGACGCAGCCCATGTAGAACTGCGAGATCCACGCGATCAAGATGACGATGATCCGGCCATACATTACGGAGTGATTGCTTCTGGGAATCAAGTCATGAAGGACGCCCTAATCCGTGATAAACTCGCAATGGAAAGGGGTGTTTTGTGTTTCGAGATGGAGGCTGCGGGATTGATGAATCGCTTCCCATGTCTTGTTATTCGGGGCATTTGTGATTACTCGGATTCGCACAAGAACGACAAATGGCGCGGGTATGCAGCAATCATGGCGGCAGCATATACAAAAGACCTTTTGCGCCATCTCATCCCCGAACAAGTGGCAGCAGGGGAAAATGCTATTGATATGCTTCAAGGTTAGTATTCCAGATTCTATACGGAATAAAAAACATGCCAAATATTGACTAACTTGCCGTTAATTTTCAGGCATACACGATCAACTTAAAAGCCTAGTTCAAGAGACAGATAGTGTCAACTACAAACTTGATTTGGCGAAATTATCAACTGCTCATGGAGCTGAATTTGATTCATTTGCAACTCAACATGACGACGAATGTCTTCCAGGAACCCGGACTAAAATTCTTCATTTGATTCGCGAATGGGCAATTTCACCGCAGGGGAAATGCATGTTCTGGTTGAATGGCATGGCTGGCACTGGGAAATCTACAATTTGTCGAACCTTGGCAAAATATTTTCAAGAAAAAGGAGCACTTGGCGCCACTTTCTTCTTCAAAAGAGGTGAAGCAGATCGAGGAAACGCGTCTAAGTTCTTCCCTACAATCGCCAAACAAGTATACCAAAAACTTCCCGAAATCGATTTGAGAAAGATTATTGAAGAACAGCCCGATATATCGAACAAAGCCCTATCCATGCAATTCGAGACACTCATCCTTCAGCCATTATCATCCTTGCGTTCGACTAACAGTGAGATTCCGCTGATGATAATTGTAATCGACGCGTTAGACGAGTGCGAGGATGACAATAATATCCGAGCCATAATTCAGCTGCTTCCACAATTGCAGGCGACTCAGTCTATTCGACTTCGAGTATTCATCACAAGCCGGCCCGAGTTACCAATTCGATTGGGATTTAAAGATGTAGAGGGAGATTATCATGATCTGGTCCTTCATCACGTCCCTAGGGCCGATATTGAACATGACATCTCTCTCTTCATAAACCACAAGCTTGATAGTATCCGAAAATACAGATCAATGTCTCAAGATTGGCCTGGCGGAATTAAGATTCAGGCACTTGTTGCCATGTCCGTTCCGCTATTCATTTTTGCTGCAACTGTGTGCCGTATGCTTCAAGATCACGATCTGGACCCCGAGGAGGCCTTGGAAGATATTTTCAGATATGAATATGAAGACTCTAAGCTAGATGTCGTTTATCTTCCGATACTGAATCGTTTATGTTCAAAATATGGCGAAAAAGGGAGGCAGAGGCAGTTCAAGCAAGTTCAAGAACTTGTTAGCACAATCGTTCTCCTAAAGGATCCGCTGTCAATCATCGCACTATCAAGTCTTATTGGCATTCCGACTACGACAATCAAGACAGGATTAAATTCATTACATTCCGTTTTGAACATACCAATTGACGAAACTGCGCCAGTAAGGTTATTTCACCTATCCTTTCGTGATTTCTTACTCGATCACAACACACGTGGAAAGACTGCTCTTTGGGTAGATGAAAAGGCAACGCACAGAATCCTCGCCTCCCAATGCCTTCGTAGAATGTCAGACGGTTTAAAAAAGAATATTTGCAATCTTTCGGATTATGGACTCGGTCCAAGGGAGATAGCTGCTGACATTATTTATCAGTATATTCCCTCAGAATTACAGTATTCGTGTCGGTATTGGGTATACCATTTAGCAAAAGGGCAAGATCCAGCAACCCTTATTGAAGATGCATTCTTATTTTTAAAAAAACATTTGCTTCACTGGATAGAAGCAATGGGTATTTTAGGTTTGGTTTCAGATGTTATTCATGCTATTATGAATTTGCAATCTGTTGCACAGGTATGCTTCTTCAAGGCCTTCTTGATATAGTTTCTCTAAGCATTTCAGAGTGGCCAAAATTCCGATATGCTGGAATTTCTGTACGATGCCAGACGATTTATACTTAAATTTAGATATATTGCTGGTGTTGCGCCTCTCCAGCTCTATATCTCTGGCCTTACGTTCGCTCCAACCCGTTCAGTAATCAAAAGGCTTTTCCTTGAAGAAAAGCCAGATTGGGTGTCCACACCAAGAAACATCGAAGACAATTGGGGCGCACAATTACAAACGCTTGACGGCTGCAAAAAGCGCATTAATCATATCGCTTTCTCTTCGAACGGACTTCTGTTAGCGTCTTACTCTCGCGACCAAACTATAAGAATCTGGGAAATTGCCACCGGCACCTTGCGACAAACTTTTACGGGTCAAGATGCGGTTCTACGTGTGTCCTTCTCACTAGATACTCAGGTTTTGGCATCCATCTCAAGAAAATCTGGGGGCTTCATGATCAAGCTTCTGGATGTTGCCACAGGTTTCTTGCAACAGAGTACTCAACATGCCGATGATGACTTATGTGCTGCTGCCTTTTCTCTTGATATCAGTTTGCTGGCAACCAACAGTCGTCGCAGCATTGCACTATGGGACCTTACATTGGGAGTTCAGAAATATGAGCTCGGCAAAGGTTCGCCTTTTTTTCCGTTTATAGCCTTCTCCGCAAATGGGTTGCTATTAGCTGGTGCCGAGGAGATTGATATAGTAATTTGGGATACTACCACAGGCGCTGTACGACAAACAATCAAGGACAAAATGAAAGGAAAAGACATCTTCTCCTTAGAATTTTCACCCAATGGCCAGCTATTAGCCATTGGCAGTAAAGGTTCCCGTTACACGCTTGGGGATGCCACCGTGGAGCTTTGGGATGCCAATACCGGCAGCCTGACATATAGCTTCAAACCACGCAGCGACTTGACAAATCAAACGGCATTCTCACCAGATAATCAGCTCCTAGCAATTGGCAGTTTCTGTGGCACAGTGCTTTGGGATTTCGCCAGAAACCGCGTGTACAAAGAGATTTCCAATCCAGCTTACAATATTGCTTACTCTCCAGATGGCAAAACATTAGCGTCTACTTCGCTTTGGGGAACAACCATTGAGCTTTGGGATATTGATGCGGAATTTCTAAATCAAGAGCCTCAATCGATGTCGGTGAAATACATCGAATTTTCGTCAGATGGCGAACTGGTCATCTCCTCCCCTGGCAGAGGCATCAGTGTCTGGAACTCATCTCAGGAGGCTCTGCAGCTGGTTTTGAACAATCACGAACCTGATTACCGTATAGCAAATGCCGAGGTATTTTCTGTGGATGGCCGATTGCTCGCGTGTGCTTCTGAGGCCTCATTTGATCGACGTCAACCTGCCCAGTCCATTCATATATGGGATATCAAGATGAGCATCCACTGGTCCATCTTGGCGGAGCACGGGTGTAATAGGATGGCGTTCTCACCAGACAGCCAACAATTAGCAACTGCTAATTGGGAAGGCATCTCCTTCTGGGGTTTCTCCGGGGAACTGATGCAATGTCCAAGCCCTACAAAAATTAATGGTAATACAACCGGGATTTTACAACAGTGCTTAGAGGGCGACGGATGCTGGGTTTTGCAACGAACATTAAAACGCATACAACGAAAAGGTCGTTGGATTCGACCGACGTCGATTTCGTTTTCCCCTGATGGCCGAAACCTGGCTCTCGGTTTCTCAACTGAGCCTGAGAACATTAACTGGACTGTCGAAATTTGGGATTGGACTCTAGGGTCATTGGTACGTATTCTTCAATTTTGCCCAACGCGTCTCACGTCCTTGGCTTTTTCCATAAATGGTCAACTCCTAGCGCGGGAGCGAGATGGTGGCCCTGTCATCGAGCCTTGGGATATGGACACAGGCAGGTTACACGAAGGCCTGGCAGGAAAGGTATACGGACCCCCTGAGGATGATGACGTGTCAACCAGCCCTCCTCCAGTAGAGGATCTAGAGTTTCTGAGATTTCAAAAACGATATGTCAAACGCAAGGATTTTACAGTACTGGAAAATCAGTGGGTATGTTTCCAAGGCCGTAAGATTGTATGGCTTCCCCCCCAGTATCGACCAACTTGCTCTACTGCAAATGATGCTACCCGTACCCTTGCTCTTGGACATGCAAGGAGAGGAGTTACGTTTATAAAATTTTCCTTGGATACTGAATTTGAAATGTAAATATCGAAATATTAATACTATCATATAAGGCCAATCATTTTGTAATGAAACGAAACACCCTTGAATATAATCAATGTTAGGGGTATAAGAAAGAATGAAATGCTCACTGCTCCCCTCCTCCCCATTCCGTGGGTATGGACTTCAACTCACCCACCACTACTAATACAAAGAAGGAGAAAAGAAAAACAAAACAGAAAACAAACTTTTCCGCAATAAAGATTCGTACGAGTACTACACCCACGCCCTCTCAAAAGCACAGACTGACAGACTGACTGACATCATACCCAACACCGAATCCGTGCACTCTCACTCCCCCCCATATTCCCAGTCCCCATAACTGATTGACATTTCACACGCCCTCTATTGGATCAATTGAACACGCAAAACAAACAGAACGAGGGGGGGAAGAAAAGAAAAGAAAAAGCCAAGACATGACAAATAAAGTGATCGACAGCACCTCAGAGACACCTTAAACGAACCATCCAATCGGAACCCTCTCCCCCCTTCAGCCCCCAAACAACGAAAGAAGTGGTCAAGGCGAACTCCGACGAGACGTCACCAAGGATGTTTTATCAGATCGTTGCATCGAAAACGCCGTGCTTTGCCGCCAGATGCAAGATGGAAGGTGAAATGCATGCAAGCTGTACTCGTAAGATTCATCTCTCACGTAAGCCCCTCCCTCTGTGCTCATCCATATATATTGAGTCTCCACGCATGTCAAACCCCAGTTTCTGCTCAATAGGCGCCCAACGTGTCAAATTTTGATATACAATTCGTCTTCATTCATCTTGTCATCGGCTGACAATAGAAGAAAACAACATGACACATGTCCGAGCGCCTATTCGACGCGGAGACTCTGAGTCCTACAGTATGGGGTAACTTGCTCATTATCCGCAACCCGTCAATGTAAATCACCATTCCCCCTCTTCTGACATTGTGCCTCTCCATTGTCTCATTCTCGTTAGCATTGTCATCTATAATCATCACATAATCCGAGGAACGACTGTCCTACACCTTCGTACCCCGCGACAATGCCATTCGGCGTATTGTTCTCCACGGTAACCCCCAGCTTACACAATATCGAGTATTACCTCGCACACGCAGGCATAAGAACTTGCAAGGTCCTCCGCGGTGGATATCTGCATTTCTGCCGTCATCCATTCGGCGATTTTTCTCTCATCCCCATCTGTGTGCTGCTGCTGGCATGGTAACGTTCCGACTTCCTGTCTGGGGTTGTAAGCGTACGACGGGGGATTAAAAACACGGTTCACAAAAAGTCTCGGAAACGATACGTGTGCCTTGAAATCGGGCTTCTCTATTCTCTCTCTCAAGTCTCATGTCTAAAAAGGAAGAAGAAAAAACTCTCCGAGCCATGAAATTGTTCCCGATCAACCAGCTTCTCCTGTTTTCCAACCCCGACGACTGACTTGCATGTTCAGCAGCTCGGTCAAGAGAACTCGGGAAAAAAGATGTTGAACTTCTTTTGGTCCCCGAAAACGCCAGTTCTTGTTTATACCCATCATTAGCGTAGCTCATAAGTGCGTGCATGTGTATCCGTTTTGCAGACGTGACCCTGTTGCTGTCTATGCAAATAATCCCAGACTTTTGTCTTTGTTGAAAGACGCCCCCCGTTTGATCCCCCATAGCACCCTGGTATATGTGAATTTTCGATAACAAAGGAAAAGAAAAATACGCCTGAAACCGCCATTCGCTTTCCCGTAAAATCCCAGTGGGGAAAAGCCTTCAGGTTTCGTTGAGAACCGTACGCCGCCTTAAATGTGCCTGATGAAAAATCGACATGTAGAAAAACACGTCATTTTGTAAATCACGTTGCAGAGCGCTTGTTGAATGCTCTGCGTGCAGTAGCAGCTACCGCTTAGAACTTGAGCTGCTTGGGCTGCTCCCAGGTGAAGGACTGGTTGGTGCCGAAGTGGCCGTTCTTGGCAGTCTGGAGGTAGATGGGGCGAGTCAGGTTCAGCTCACGGACAATGACACCGGGACGGAGGTCAAAGTTGTCACGGATGATCTTGACAAGCTCATCAGAGGTCTTCTCAGAGGTGCCGTAGGTGTCGACGTAGATGGAGAGGGGCTCAGCAACACCAATGGCGTATGAGAGCTGGACGAGAGCACGGCGGGCGAGGCCGGCAGCGACCAGGGACTTGGCGATCCATCGGCCGACGTAGGCGGCAGATCGGTCGACCTTGGAGAAGTCCTTTCCGGAGAAAGCACCACCGCCGTGGGCACCCCAACCACCGTAGGTGTCGACGATGATCTTACGGCCAGTCAGACCGGCATCACCCTGGGGGCCACCAATGATGAAGAGGCCAGAGGGCTGGATGTGGTAGATGGTCTTGTCATCAAGGTACTTGGCGGGGATGGTGGTCTTGATGATCTTCTCGAGGATCTCCTTGCGGAGCTGCTCAGTGGTGATGTCGGCAGAGTGCTGGGCAGAGACGACGACTGTGTCGACGCGGACAGGGACAACGGCACCGTTGTCGTGCTTGTACTCAACGGTGACCTGGGTCTTGGTGTCGGGGCGGAGCCAGGGCAGGCTGCCGTCACGGCGGGCAGCGGACATGGCAGCGTTGAGCTTGTGGGCAAGCTGGAGGGTGAGGGGGAAGAGCTCGGGGGTCTCGTCGGTGGCATAACCGAACATGATACCCTGGTCACCGGCACCAAGGCTCTCAAGAGCCTGGTCAAGGTGGAGACCCTGAGCAATGTCGGGGGACTGCTGCTCAATGGCAACGAGCAGGTTGAGGGTCTTGTAGTCGAAACCCTTCTCGGAATCGTCATAGCCAATGTCCTTGATGGTGTTGCGGACAATCTTCTGGTAGTCAAGCTTGGCCTGGGTGGTGATTTCACCAAAGACCATGATCATACCAGTCTTGGTGGCAGTCTCGCAAGCAACCTTGGAGAGGGGATCCTCAGCGAGACAGGCATCGAGGATGGCATCGGAGACCTGATCGGCGATCTTGTCGGGGTGACCCTCACCGACGGACTCGGACTGCGGGCGGGAGTCAGCAGCTGCGGGCAAGCTGGAATTGGGTGTTTTGAGGGGGAATTTGTGCTTACGGTGAACAGGAAAGTTCCTGACTTGGCGACGCCGTTGGGAGTAGACATTGTGGCGGTCTGAGTGTGTGTGGAGGGGTTCAAAGTAGAGAAGAGGAGAACTGAAGACGGAGAGGAGAAAAGAGGACGGACAATCACTCGAGAAGAGAGAATGTAAGAGGGGAGAAAAAGAGGTGAGCTGGCAGGAAATGATAAGAAATGGCTGAGGAGGAGGAAGGGGGAGAAGAAAAAAAATGGCGGATTTGCCTGGATTTTTATCTAGGCCCGGGGGTCGGTCGGAGAGGGGCGGCCAAGCACGGCATGGATAAGATAAAATGTCCTGAAAAAAATGCGAGGCGGGTAAAATGCACCGCTGGCCTTTCGTATTCGCACCGCGGGTACGTGGGAGGTGCAGCGGGATTGGCGCAGGGCGGCAGGTACCCAGCAAGTCACCCCGCTCTTCGCAACACCATGCACATGCAAATGTTGGGATTTGGAAAAAGAAGCTGGCAGAAAGAATCCGAATAGTGCTAGGACGACGGACGACGGACATGGTTTGTTTGTTTTTGTGCAAATTACCGCAAACCCATTGGGGCCATGATTGGCAAAGGAGGACCGAGCTGGACTAGGATTGGGGGATTTTTTACCGCCAGTATAGCTGGTGATTCTTACCATCTCCTACGAGTACTATTCCATTCCTCTGGGTCAAGGTGACTCAATTGTTGCAGTGAAGCCCAACGTGCAATGTATCAACGATACCAAGATACCAGGCAGAACTTACCCGGTGCCAATTTGGACGCTGGATTGGATTTGGTGTGACTCGAACTCGGACCCCAAAACGACGCCAAGCCAGAAAAAGAGCCATCCAACACGCGTACCTGAGATGGCGTGCGATAACGAGCAACCTCTGCGAAAAGCCTGCTCCCCCAGCCAAACCCAAGTACCCCTCTATGGCGGTCTAGCAGCAGTGCGCCCAAGGCCAGAAATTGCGCCATCTCACGTCAACAAGCCATTCGATGCTCTGCAGTGACTCGTTGGAAATAGTGCCCAGCCAGCGCAAGTAAGACGAAAAGGACGATCCCACCATCCCCCATTCCATCCCCCCAGCATGTGCAGCGATTAGTACCACATGGCACTAGTCGTACCAGGTACATCTGCACATGCAAACAGGGTCCTTTGTCCAAGTACCAGCTACCCTTATCTACGCCCAGCACTACACCTCTCCCCTCCGTACTCTGTACCAATTTCTGCCGACCCCGCCGCCCAAGTTTCATCTCCCTCAACCTTTTGCCGCCGACGAATCTGACTGCTAAGCTGCTGCAACGTGCATGTGCTGCTGCCCCCATTCGGGTCCTTTTTTTCTTTCTTTTCTTTTCTCGCCCAAGGAAACCCCACATCCGCCGAAGCAAAAGTAACCGCACGCCAAGATGCGAAAAGCTTCGATCTACTAAGCTTGAACTGGGGCTGCCCGTCGAAATATTTTCTTTTTTTTTTCGGCGCCGAAACCCCGACCCAGCCATTTTCCTCTCTCCCCCCCAAAAAGAAATCGCCGCCAACCCAAGGAGAAGAAGATAAACACAAGGGAAGGGAAAAAAAAACAAAGGTACCCTGTGCATGGATATATAGCCAAACAGAAGCTGCACATCATGAGCAAGTTTGGCGCCATGGTCATGGGCCCTGCGGGGGCGGGCAAGGTATGGATGGGCTTGTCTCTTTTGTCTTTGCTTTGGCTCTGCCTTTTTTTTTTATGCGCGCTTACGGCCCTGATCGCAAAGGAAGAGAGAGAGGAAGGGGGCCCGGATTGCTTCCTGATGCTGGTGCTGATGCTTGCAATCCATCGTGTCGAACATGGGGAAATCCCTCCGATCCTCCTCCGGGCTGCCGTTGTTCCTGTGATAAGGCAAAGCGAGTGGGAGAGCAGACGCTGCTATGCGGCGCTATGCGATTGCTATGATGAAATGCTATGCCATACCACCAAAACACCGTCATCTTGTCAAAAAAGACTCCCAAACACACTGAACTCACTCACTGATGCTTTTCTTCGCTCCCGTTCTAGTCCACCTTTTGCGCCGCCCTCATCACCCATCTGCAGCTCAACCGCCGGTCGGCCTTTTACATCAACCTCGATCCCGCCGCCGAGTCCTTTGAGCACACACCCGACCTCGACATCAAGGAGCTCATCTCCCTCAAAGATGCCATGGAGGAGGTCGGCCTGGGGCCCAACGGCGGCCTCATCTACTGCTTCGAGTTCCTCATGGAGAACCTCGACTGGCTGACCGAGGCCCTGGACTCCCTCACCGAAGAGTACCTCATCATCATCGACATGCCCGGCCAGATCGAGCTGTACACGCACATCCCGATCCTGCCCACCCTCGTCAAGTTCCTGTCGCAGTCGGGCGCCCTGGACATCCGGCTCGCCGCCGTCTACCTGCTCGAGGCGACGTTTGTCGTCGACAGGGCAAAGTTCTTCGCCGGCACGTTGAGCGCCATGAGCGCCATGCTCATGCTCGAGGTGCCCCACATCAACGTCCTGTCCAAGATGGACCTGATCAAGGACCAGGTCAAGAAGAAGGATCTCAAGCGCTTCCTGACGCCCGACGTGGCCCTCTTGGACGACGATCCCTTGGAGCGTAGCAGGAGGATCACCGAAGGTCCGGAGGGCGAAGACGACGAGTCCGTCCCGCCCGACGACAAGACCCAAGTGATGAAGGGCTCCAGCTTCCGCCGGCTCAACAGAGCCGTGGCCGGTCTCATTGAGAGCTTCAGTATGATTAACTACCTCAAGCTAGATGTCACGGACGAAGACAGCGTGGGCGGGATCCTCAGCCACATTGACGACTGCATCCAGTATCACGAAGCTCAGGACCCCAAAGAGCCCGACGACGAGCAAGAGTACGACGAGGAAGATTAGGATATATGGATTGGGTTGGAAAAGTAAAGAAAACGAAATGGATATCAATAGGGTAACAAAAAGTTGGCTTTGGATAGTTTGGGAGCATAATGCATAGCGACGGCGTTTTGTGGTTTGCAAAAAAAAAAAGAAAACGGGAGGTATAACTGATCGATCCCGTTGAGCTGCATCTTGAGAATCAAATTAAAAAGAAGAAACGCGAGAAAACAAGATAATTTCATCCATCCAAAAAGCAATAAAACACCCGTGATCGAAGACGCGCTGTCGCCTTTGCCGTTATCAACTTGTCGTATCGTCCCCCCTCCCAGCCTCGATATTGTCTTCCCATCGCATTCATACATCATGTCTCGTGTCTTGAAGAGAGAAAAAAAGTTCATGTTGTTGTCTTTCGTTTGCTTCCCTCTCCCCCTTGCTTTCCCCTGACCTCTGTCACAAGCCAGTCCAGTCCCTCTTCACCTCGTCTGGTCATACATGCCGCCACCACTCCTCCTCGCCGAATACTCGTCCCACCGCCCACTCGCCTGCTGCCCTTCATACCTCTTATACTCATCCAGCCAAACATTCTTCAACACGGCCACGTAACCAACGACTTTCGCCCCGACAACCGCCGCGTCCCGCGCGCTCACCAGCACGCCGCGGTTCCACACCCACGCCGCCAGCGCCGCGACGGCCGCCCACAGCACCGCCCGCATCGCCAGCCGCGTCCACCACAGCACCAGCCGCCGGATCCAGTTGAGCACCACCAGCGTCGCCACGATGGTCGCCAGCGGCAGCAGCAGGTCCAGCGCGCCCTGGTGCTCCGCCAGCACCGCCATGCCGCGGTCCGCCACGGGCTGCACCAGGGGCACCACGGCCGAGGCGCCGAGGCGGGCTTGCGTCAGGGCTTGCCGCTTGAAGGTTTGGATGGGCGAGCGCGGGTCGAGGATGTGTGTGTCGATGAGGGCGACGACGTTGGGGGGGAGGAACGATGCCAGGAGCTGCTTCACGATCGTTTCGTCCATGGCCTCTGTTGTTGTGATGATGATTTCGTTGTTGTCGTTGTTGTTGTTGTTGTGATTTAGGTTGAGCTCGTTCAGTGGTGAATGGGATGTTATCTCTCGTCAATGTACGCAGGTAGGTATACCGCTGTCCGTCCGCCGTCGTGCTTTGCTAGCAGATATAGACAAAAGCAAAACAAGACTTTCTCTCAACGCTGAACGGGAATCCCGCGATAAGATACCGTGCCGCAGACGACGTTCTTTCACTGTCACAACTTCTCGTTTCCTTTGTCAGGCGTTTTAGGCCCGGGTCAAGTTCGGATCTTTTATTCCCGTACACACACACTGGTTCAAAATCGTTCCGTTCGAGCGCTTTCCTCTGTCTGGTTTAGAGAGAGAGAGAGAGAAAATACGGTTCGGTTTAATATCATGTATCGTTAAAAACCCTCTCTCCTGATTTGGTTCGAGACCTTCGTCACCCCCGCTCTTTTTTCTGTTCCCGTGGGTTCTTTTTTTTTGTTTGGCCCGCTTCTCACTAAAAACCTCGTGGGAAAATACTACTAGGTAGTAGGTAGCTGCTAAAGTTTGCGTGCCCCGTTTGCATGTGATGCTGCCTCGGCGCTAAACCGTTATTGACGCTCAGCCAGCTTGAGATGACTTCACTGCACCGTGGTATCTATGTACATACATTAGTACTTATTTGCAGTATCATTATACTCTTGCTTTTCACTTCTAACATCTCCATCCATAATTTTCACATCATCACGCAATCGTTTCGAATCAAAATTGCATGACGTATTCAATTTTTATTCTTTTCTATATGCTAGCCCAGGTGGTCGCCAAAAGACAAAGTTCCTCCCGCCGTCGTGTCATCATCGCAATTCGTCTCAGCAAGCAATGCCCCCAAAGCAGAAACGCTCGACAGACAAAGTCTTGCAAAGTGCTGAAAAGGAAGAAAGAAAAAATTAATAAGTAATAAGACAAACAAGGAAAAAAGGGGGGGGGGGGAAAGGAAAAGGGTATCGAAAGTGTAGGCTACCCGTGCCGAGAGAAGGCATCGGACGGCATTAAAATCATAGTTTGTCCACTCCACTCCCCATCTTGACGTCTTCCATCTCCAGTAAAATGCAGTACTCTTCTCCGCTCCTTACATGTGCCCCGAGCAAACGTGTACTCCAAAATCCCTCCACAAATATTCCTGCAGGTCGAGAAATTCACCTCGCGGTTCGAGTTCAAGGAAGCTCAACTTCTCCCTCGAGAACTCGCAGGGCTGCTTCGATCCTCCGTTTGTACAACTCATGACCGCCGGGATGAGCTCCATCTGCTTCACCCAATGCCAACACACACTTGCCGAGACTCGCCACCAGTCGTTCCACCGTCATCTGGACATCCTTGGACAAGACTTGGAGCGCGGGTGATTGTCCGCCTCGGCTGTTGCTGCTGGCTTGAGAGTAGATGCTCGAAGCATCGGTCAACAGCGAGTCTCTGATCCGCTTCAGTGGCTGGTCGGGAGAGCCGCTAGGTGTCAAGATGCCGCCGTTTAGCTTGGCCTTGTTGACGAGCGGAAAGCTCCTGTTCGTTCCCACTGATTCAAAGGACGAGTATGACGGCCGGTGCATAGTCTTGATCGAGTTGTGGCTGACTGGCCGAGCCATCGTCATGGTGCTGCTTCGTTGGTGCACCCCTTGGCTGGAAACAGTTCCGCTGCTGTCGGTCGAAGAGTCTCTGAACGATCTCGCGTGTCTCTCTCGGGCATCCTGAAACAAATCGGCCGCAGTATAGACCCTGAAGCCGGATTGGGCTGTTGAACTACGGCTGGCGGGATCCTCTGCGGCCGTCGCAAACGTGTCGATAGACGCTGTCGAATCTGCACTGTTGCTTCGCTTATGCGACAGTGTTGGTCCACGAGCCGTTTCCACCGAGCCCGTCGAGCTCACGCTTTCAGAGCGTAGTCGCCGTTCTCCCATAGTTCCCATGGCAGAGTGCAGAAAGAAGTGTTCGTAATCAAAGGCATCCTCACGATCTTCGTGCGAGATGGGCTGCTGGAAAGATTCGTGATAGAGCGACTCTTCGCTTTCGCTGGAATAGCCATCTCGGACGGCCTCGGGGCTCGATTCGGCTTCCGTGTACTCGGTGGCAACGCTCTCGGCTGGCGAAGAGCTCCGGCTGCCATTGGCTACCTCCTGCTGGCTCATTTCCAACGGACTCGCCAGTGCTCGACCTTTGGGCGTTTCGCCTTCTTCGTAATTTTCTTCATAGTTGTCCTGGGGCTCGGGAGTTTGAGGATACTCATAATGTACCCCAGCTCCCCCTTCCTCTCCTTCTCCTTCTCCGCTCTCCTGCTCTTCCTCTGATTCCTGCTCTTGCTCCATCACCTCTTCTTCCTCTTCCTCCTCCTCTTCTTCTTCTTCAATGGGTGAAGCCACATGCTCGGCTTGTTTTCGTTCATAGTCGTTATCGCCATTACCAGTGTGCCCATAGGCGTATTCCACTTCCGAGAGCTTCTCGTCACTGCTGCTGCTGTGGTCACCACCCTGGTCCGCAAAACCCGGCTCCAAAGTAGCATTGGTAAAGGGGCTCGGCATGCGAAGGCTCTGAAGACTGCGGCGCCTCATGCTATCTGCTCGTGCCTGCTCCTTCAGAGTGGATATCTTTCCTTTCAAGCCCTTGAGTTGATCCTGAAGATCACGCATTTGCGATGCCGAGGCCGAACGAGTCAATCCCAACTCGGAAAAGCCCCCCATCGTAGGACTCGCCAAGGTGGTCGTCCGCGAACCGTTTTGCTTCCCGTTCATGCCAGCAGCATTTCCACCCTCGCCTAGATTCTCCAAAGCGCTGTCTAGTTGATAGTAATGGAAGTGCGGCTGAGCACCTTGGGCTGACGCGCTCCCTAGGCCGTCCATACTTCTAGATGTAGGCAGGGGCCGCCGATAACCTCCCGCAGAACCGAGAGCGCTGGCAGAACGTTGAGGGTGGAGTGAAGTCTTTTGTGCTCCATAAGTCGCTCCGAAAGCAGTTCCATTCTCATTTGTGCCCTTGGGGGGGTTCGTCGGAGATGGCGTTATACCGGGCCTGCGAAGGGACGTGGGAGCTCGTGTCGTGGTGGGTGATGGCGTTGAGCCGTCCGACACAGATGAATAGCTCAATGTTCTTGCTCGGGTAAGGTTGTCCTCCATGTGCTAAAAGGGGGGAAGAAAACTATCATCAGTTCCGACTCTCTCATAAAGAAAAGCATCGCTCCGCATGCTGAGCTTACAGTTAATCTCATTTTAGCATTGGCCAGAATCTGCTCGGCCCGCTTGCTGAGGGCAGCCCCATCGTCACTCAGTCTCCTGGCAGACAAATGATCGTAGGCGCGCAAGTGCTGCGAGACGGGCGTCCCCTCCACGTACGCAGATGCGACGCTTTCCTCATCATCGCCCTGGAAGATGCTATCGCCTCCCTGGCTGGCGGAGTCGTCAAAGTCGACAAAGACACCGCCGTCGTGCGCTCCGATTGTGCTGGTTGATTCGGTCGACATCCTCCGCTCGCGATCCTTGCCCTGCTGTTGGCGCTGCTGCTGAAGCCGCTGCTGGATGAACTTCTTTCCTCCGGCCAGCGAGGCTCGAAACGGGCCTTCGTCGCCCGAACTGTGGTTTGAGCGCTTGGACGCATTGCGAGACGGTATCGGACCAACGACGCTCTCCACCTCGGTGACCTCTCCAATGTCTGAAAGCATGGTGCCATTGCCGTAGATGATTGGCGTCGACATGGGGTCGGGGTTGGCGTAGAACTCCTGCGTGAACTGGAATCCGTCCTCGATATGGTGGCCGCTATTCCACAGCGACGGGCCCGCGTTGGGCTGGCTGTGATACAAGTCGGGGCCATCGTAGTCGGGCAGGATCATGTCCGGGTTGGTCAAGGTGGGAGACGCAGGCTGGGGATAGGGAACCGCCGCGCCGCGAGCATCCTGTCGGTTGTCATAGCGATTCGTGGCAATAGACTGCATCGTCACGGCGGCTCAGCTTAGCTGTGGCTGTACTCCAAGTCGAGTGTTGGTGTTGCGCTGTTTGAGTTTCGTCGTCTGGCCTGGTCCCCTCGTCCTCTTTATTCTTCCGAGCCTGGGGGGCAGAGACTGATTCAGATGAGGCAACACTACGGCCCAAGCGCCCAACAAAGCAGAATCCAGAGTAGCGGTAACGGAAAAAGAGCTGTACGACGGTGGCTAAGGGCTTGGCGGGCTGCTGTGCCTTGAACAACGAAGGTAAGTTCTGCAAAAAGAAAGAAAAGGGAGAGAATATTCAAAAACTCCGAGAGATCGATCGGGCGCGCCACGGGACAAGAAAGGAGCGACAGTGGATCGGGCGAAAGGACTCGGGGAAAGGCTTCAGAGCTGGGGAAAAGAGTCGAGATCGAGGCCAAGGTCGAGTCTGCGGTTTAAGCAACGCCAGACGAGCAGAGCACGCTCAGGCCGCCGTTGCAGCAAATGGAAGAACAAGGGAAAGCAAGTATTGACAAAGAGAGTTGAGGCCGTCGCGAAAAAAGAGAAGCTGGAGCCATCCATCGCCCGCCAAAAATTGCGCCTTGGCCTGCGGTCTCGTGGCCCGGGCCGCCCTCCAGGTACCTCCAGGTACTTTGCGCAAATCGAAAGAGGGAGGGAGATTGGTGGGACAGGGGCCCTGAGAAATGATCCAAAAGGGCCTCTTCTAGGGCGATTAGTGCGGCGGACCGGGACAAAGACAGCTAGAGGGCCCAGCGAATCGCAGCCTCCAGGCACAGCGCAGAAGCCCCAATCAGGGCGCCGGGCGCCTGACTAAGGAGAGGCCAGTGCAAAGCAATGGAGCGTCCTTTATGCGTCAGATGGAAATTGATTGTTGTTCATGGCAAGGATATGGATGAGCGATGATGCGCATACGATAGGGAGTTAGTTGCCTTGTTAGTTATTAGTATACGATTAGTTTACCTGTGCTTTTCTTTTCTTTTCTTTTGTTCCGCTGCAGCAGCGCATCACGTTACGAGACGCCGAGGGTTACAACCTGAGCACCGAGGTACATGTAAGGTACGGACGGATACTCATGGATGGATGCCATTCGATCCTACAAGGCACTCCTCCGTCCATTGGCCTCGACCTTGGACACTCGACGGTGACGGATGCAACGGTTCGTCACCCACGAATACGATGCTACCCAGTACTACTGTACGGCAACAATGGCCTGCCGCACGCACGCCTGCATGCATGCGCGTGATATTGGATGCAGGCGGCCGGTTAATATAAAAGATCCCCATATCACGACATTTGCTAGGCCACCGACCGACCGCACGGGTTGCCGCCACCAACAGTCACCGCACTCCATTTCTTGTCGCTCCCATTCGCAATATCCGAAATACGTGTAGAGAATCGGGAAAAGGGCTCCATACTAACTGTGCGAGCAGTACTACCGTATAGCGCAAAAGGCTCTATGGAGAATACGATGCTTCAACTACCACGAGTCCTGCCTCAGTACAAGGAAGATACATGCCCGTGTGCGACAGAGTGACCTTCCAGGTATTGAAACGAATCAGCGTCGCACCTGCTCTGCTTGTTTCGAGCATCTTACCTCCTCGTATATCAAAACGAAACAAAATCAAGTACCGGTAGTCTTACTCTCAGTCAATGCGGTGGAGGGCTGCATAATCTTACCCCGATGCTCGTAATCTCTCCCCGTTTCCGTTTCGTTTCGTTTCGTTTTTTTTTTCTTTCTTTCCTTTCCCCCCAAAAGCCGCGGTGTCCTTTACTAAGCCGTTTCTGGGGGCGCGGTACCTGAAGCTCCACCTGCCTGGTACCTGTTCTAGTCCTGACAGGGACTCGGTCGATTGATTGGATGCGCCGTTGGCCTGGTCTAATATCCCGTCAAAAAGGGTCGTATCCAGGCCGTGCTGATTACGGAGTACATGTACCTTGGTTGTTACTGCTAGTACCTGTACTCGTATATGCCAGTCGGACCTCATATATTCAGCTGTGCGAGGGTACAAGGTAGAGTGTAAGCAGCGAGCTAATGCGCCTAAAACAAGGAACAATGACGGTTAAGGCAAGAGAAAGATTATAGCTGCAGAAGAAGAAAACAAAACACGGCAGATCATGCCACCTTTTTCGACGCCTCTCACAAGCACACTTCATGTAATTTCAATTTAGTCAATTCTTGCCTTCAACCTATTTACCCGTGGACGATCTTTGCATCCAGACGTTTCATTTTGCCATTCTCGTTTGCAGAGCCGCGTCATTGTCCAGCTCCACCCTCCCAAGTGCTTGGCTTAATGCTCTTCGCGAGGCCAACTTCAAGGCTCCGTGCTGTATGTGTCTACAAGTATGCTCCGCCAAATCTTGTACAGATACAGATACTCGAACTCCGCGGCTCGGATGGCATCAAATCATTCGGCCGCGTAACACGGAGCCAAATGCACCGGATCGGTTGCGCAGGTACTTGTACGCGCCGTGCTGGAGAACGCTTGGCCCAACTATTCTGCTTCTACAGAGTGGTACAAGATGCCGTAACTCTTCTATGAGATTTTTTCGTCTTCTCGCTTTAGCTGCCCCTCGAAACTTTTTCACAATCCATCTACTGTAGGTAATCAAACGTGCCTTGCTTGCGTCCGCTGCGGGCCGAGATCGACCAGCCGTTTCGTCCTGTTTATTTTTATTTTCCTGCCCCCGGAGCTCAAAATCAAAAGTGAAGACCCCCTGCATGGCCCACCCAGTAAAATGCCGTTATTTTAGTCTTTTTTTTTTAAGAAAGGGAGAAAGAAAAGGTTGTCTCTGTAAGGACTATTGTCTTAGATCCTTTGAATCTAATCAGTCGTCGGCAAAGGCTTCGGTTCGGGCCTGGATGGTGCTCTTATCCAACGTCTCCTTGGCGGGACGGTTCGCAACCAGACGCTGCTCAATTAGCTTATCAAGATTCAGCTCCAAAGGTAAAGAAAAAATACACTCACCACAAGATTTCTCAGCAAAATGGCAATTGTGACCTTTCCGACGGATGGCACGTAGATGGACGCCTTGTCCTTGACGGCGTCTCCATCAAAGTTCTTGAATGAGGAAAAGTTGATGCACACAGCACCGTCCCTGATGAGCTCTGTCGGCACCTTGTATGACTCGGCCGGCACTCCTCCAATGATGACGTCGCTCAATGGCAGGCACTGCTCCAGACCCCAGCCCTCCTTCTCCTCTACCTGATGGCGAGGCTTCTTGATTCCCTGGCCTCGAGTGAAGAGCTGAACACCAGTGATGTCTACGGAATAGACTGTGGCACCGTCGTTGGCCAGCAGAGCCGCAAGAGGGCGGCCATTCACCTCGGATCGGTTTATGACGGTAATGGTCTTGCCAAACAGGCGGTTGCCGTAAGCGAGGATGGGGTTGTAGATCTGGAGGTGCTCGAGAATCTTGACCACGGCCAGCGGCGTGCAGGGCAGAATGGACTTCTTCTTGTTCTCGGGAGCGTCCAAGAAGCGAATGTTGTGGTACATGTTGTGCAGGTAGCTGTGGCGCAATCCCTCGACATCCTTGGAAAGGTCCACCGTCTCCTGGACGTACTTGTCGTGGGTGGGGTTCTTGGGGAAGATTGGGTAGTAGACAATGATTCCGTCGACGGCATCATCTTCGTTGGCCTTCATAATGTCCTCTTCGAGAAGATCCTTGTCGACGATGCGCAGCTCAAAGTTGAACCCACTTGAAGAGGCAGTTAGTACCTTTTTGCCGTAGAGATTGCAACCATGGGCAGTGTTTTTCTCACTTTTCCTCGCAAGTCTTCTTGGACCACTCGGCATATTTGATGGCGGCAGGGTCCTCGTTTGCAAGGAATGCTACCAGGGTCGGGGCACTGCTACCGGTCTCCTGGATCTTGGCAAGGGTTTCCTTGACCTCGAGCAGCAGCTTCTTTGCGATTGTTTCGGCCGTGATGACCTTGCAGGTCTTTGGGGCGGCTTGAGAGGACATGGCGGCGCGACTGCAGAGGGAAAGCAATCCAATTGCTGTATTAGCGGAGGTTGTTCACACTCCTTCAAAGAAATGCTCACCTCTAGATGCAAAGAAGAAGAAGAAGAAAATGAGAATGACGAGTGTGACTCTTGACCCCACCAAAGCCGGAGCGGATAGAATGCGATCCTTTATGACATCAGCGCAATTTGCTTTATACACAAAAGGAGGAACAAAAAATGGTGGCCTTACAAACAATGGATCTTTGGTGAATGCTTCAATCAAGACGGACGACAAGAGGTGCCTAGGATCAGGGACAACTCTGAGGGAAATGATTGAGCTGAAGCTGTCATTGTGTCTCGCAGCATGTGAGAGCGAGAAAAAAAAAATCGAGGCCCCTCTGCTCCGTCAACCGGCGCTCACTGCCCCTCTTACCGGCTATGGCTTAGCTCCAAGCACCAGTGATTGGAATGCCGAATAAGCATTTCAGCTGTGTTGAGATAGATACATTAGTAGGTACCTTTCTATTATAAATGACTTCCAGGCTATGCTTAACCGCCGTGTTGATATAGTTGGTTAAAGTTGTTGTTGACTAGTGGAGATTTTGAGTGTCTTGTGAAAGCTATATGAATGAGTCAAAGCAACCTCATCTCTGCGTGAGCGTTATTAGACAGTACGACATGTGGGCAGCTGAAGTGAGGCGTCCGGAACAGGCAATGAGGCCATCAAAATGCTACTCAGCATTCCAACGTACATATTGTGTGGGGATGGAGCTGAAGATGAGGGCGAACACGCGGGGCATCTTGGAGCATCTCAGTCCCTCAACGACTCCATTGTCTTGCCATCTGCAAGTAAGACATCTCTCTATGCTGTGTTCCAAATAGTACCATTCGGTAATTGATGTAATTTCTACACCATAAAAGCCTGGTAATGTATAGAGTATATGACATATAGCAAATGAACTGACTATCTCAGTATCCCGGCGACAACAATATCAAGAGCTCGACATTGAGATGCACAGCAAGTATATGTACGGTATATTGAATGTGCTACTCTCTCAACCCCCGTCCAACATCTACCTTGATGCCTATTTTTACCATACTTTACCTGCTACCGTCGCTATCTTTTTGTATCATCTGCTATAATTGTTTACCAGCGGCTATCTATAAGGTTCTGCTAGCTCCCTGTAAGTAATTTGGATTCCATGATGGATAACCAAATTGAGGTGGCTCGTCTCTCCGTACATAAACCAGTAGTCCAAGATGAAGCAGACATCGATTCTTCCGTTCAACCAATGCTCAGCCCAACACATACAGTGCCCTTCGGCACGAATATATCCACACGCAACTGTAGCTCATCATACGTGTATTCAGCTATTCAGCCACAATCCCACCCTAGAACCAGCCACACATAAAAAAAGAAACATCAAAGAAAAAGAAAAAGATGGAAAAAAAAATGAAGCTGACACATGTACTGCCCAACCCAAAAATAGGCTCACACTACCTTAGTACCTAACTCAACCCCTAAGCTACTGCGACGCTGCCATTTTAACGCAGCAATGCAATGCGTCCTGCGTTAAACCGACTGAGGCAGGTCGGTTAGGGGAAAAAACCACACATACACATACAACCCCTTTTGGCCCAGGTTTTTTTGCACCGCCCTTGCATCTGTTTCTACGACCGAATCCGATACATGCTTACTCATGCCGTGGTGTATTATTAGGTACCTATCAGCAAGATGATAATGGAAGTAGACAGCAAGGGATGGGTGTTGGATCTCGTCGCGATTCTGAGACACTATGATGGATCTTGCTCTACAAGCAAGGGCAAAAATGTCTCTTCATCATGCGTCATTGTCTCCGACTGCAGATCAATTGCCCCGTTGAGTCGTTCATCGCCAAAGCAGACGGGCCCCATGTTCTAGTATAGCCGCTCAACCGCTCCCCATGTCTCATCACCGGGGAGAGGAGAGGGATCGTCGCTTACTTTGTTCGTACCAGTACGAGTATGGCAGCCTCGGTGACCAAGGTCCACCATTGGCTCCGAGAGAATTGCGATGAGCGTTTGCCATCTCTCTACCTTCCATTCACAGACACAAGAGTCCTACTCTACATGGGCTCGTAACTTCACAAGTCGCAGTAGACGCAGATCCAACTCGTAAACTCATTATCAATTAAGAAAGAACCAATCTATTAACACGCAGGCGCTAAATATCCTACATCGAAAACGACATGGTTCCGTGAAAAAACAGACATCGTACCGCAAGTGTATCTAGATAGATTCGGACCAGAACCAATCTTCTTCCCCTTTTCCAAGTAAAAAAATATGTGCAATCAACTGTAAAAAACCAGAGCTGTAGGCTCCCGTAGACGAAATTGGCGTCAAACCCACAAGCCGATTAAAAACCGAAATCTCCATACATCTCTCGCATCTCTCGCTTACAGAGCGAAGTAAGCAGCAACCAGGGAGGCAACCAGAGCCAGGGCGCTGCCGCCAACGCGGGCACCACCGTTGGTAGGGATGGTGGGGGGAGCGGTGACAGAGGGGTTGGAGGCCGAAGGAGCAGAGGGAGCAACCCAGGTAGAGGTGGTCTGAACACCGGGAGGAACGTAGATGGGAGAGCTGGGAGGAGGAGGAGGCAGACGAGTGGCGCTCTGCAGAGTGGTGGGAGCGCTCAGGGTGGGAGGAGCAATGGTGGAGTTGCGGCAAGGAACAGTGGTGGTAGCGTTCAGGATGACGGTGACATCAGTGACGGCCGGAGGAGTGTAGACGGGAGGAGTGTAGACAGGAGGAGTGTAGACGGGAGCCTCGGTGGTGGACTGAGTGGCCAGAGTAACGGTCTTGACACCAGTGGAGGTGGTGACAGTGGTGGTGTCCGCAGGAGGGAGGTTTCCATAGCTGCCGGAGCTCTGGGCAGGGGGAAGGTTTCCGTAGCTGCCGGAGCTCTGGGCAGGAGGGAGGTTTCCGTAGCTGCCAGAGGAGGTGTGGGCAGGTCCAGCAGGAGTGGTAGAGCTAGCCTTGACGGTTCCAGTCTTGATGTGGAAGGGGTTGGAGTACTGGAAGATGTCGGGGTTGCTCTCGGAGCGGAAGATGAGGCCGTAGAAAGCCTGGCTGCCCAGAGTGGCATCAACGTTCCAGACAAAGGTCTTGGCGCTGTTCTTGACACCGGCTAGTTTGCCATGTTAGCAACCGAGTAGAGCACCTGGGCTCTGGAGAGCATCAACTTACTGGCAATCGTTGCGAGGACCTGCTGGGTGGCCTGGGTAGGGCCACCGATCAGCTCGATGGTGATGGTGTCGGCGGCATACTTGGCGGGAACAGTCCACTCAACGGTGAAGGGAGCACCAGAAGTGATCTCCTCGTTGGAAGTAGGCACGGTGATGGGGTCGAAGTCGGCAGTCTGAGCAAAGGCCGCGGAGACCAGAGCCAGGAAAGCAGGGACAGTCAGAGTGAAACGCATCTTGACGAAGTGAAGTTGAACGAAAAAGTTACTTGGGTTCGAAGGCAAGAATGAATGAAAATGGTTCAAAAGAAAAAAGAGTGTGGTTGTCGTAAAGACAAATGAATGACTGGTATGCAAAAAGCTGAAAGGAGCGTTATGCGGCTGAGCCTGAAGTGTGGGTGAAGGAGAAACAAGAACAGAAACCGGTGGATGGAATGGGGGAGAGGGTGAGATAATAAGCACGAGCACATGAGCGTTTCATGAGGGTCTAGGCGGGTAGAGAATAGGCCACCCCCCGGTCAGCTTCTGAGCCAGACGCCCGGCACACCAAACACTGACAAGTACAGGTACACGTACAGACAGGCGCCGATGGGACCCTTGGACTCGTAAGGTACAGTAGCCACTGATCCCAGCGGACGCAATAGCGCGGTTAGGCGAGCTGTGCGCGAGTGGATGTGGGTTTTTGGCGTGGACTGGCCGAGCCCCTACAAGCAGACGATGGCTCATGCATGGCACATGTAACCACGAAGGAGATTACCGCTGCTGTTGAAGCCATGAATACGGTATGATACGCTCTGTCCGTTGAAGCTGAGAATCTACTATACCTACAGCTGTACAGGTAGGCAGCAATACCGTATAGTTGCAGAGACTGTTGTAGTGATTGATGGGCCGCCAGCGTGCAGCCATCGTGAGATTGCCTCCCGACGAGACCATTGGCGTACAAGTAGAGCTACTAACCTAAGTACAGTACATAAGTACTTGCAGGGTACAGGTACATCCAGTCACGACCAGGGCCAAGGGGGCACTGCTTCAAGTCGCTGAAGCTAGCCGCTCTAGCTTGGGACGGGTACTTTTCAAGGTTATGCATTTCCTGTTCCTGTCGCTGTCGCTGTTCCTGCAGCAAAAAGTTGACGAACCACGTATCTGCAACCTGGCCGGCAAAAGCGGGGCGCCGGCCGTCAGGGGCAAAAAAGCAAATTACGCTGCCGGCGGGCGCTGCTGATTGGCTGCTAGTTGATGAGGTGCAGACAGGGCTGAGCCAGGTTATTTCACGGCTCGTAACTTGGGGCTGTTCGGTCTGGCAAAGATGGAGTTGAGGATATTGATTACTCCGTATCGCCAGGCCAGGCCACGAGACGGGCACGGGCTCCATTCGCCGTCCAACGTCACGTTGGCTGCTGTGCTGTGCTGTAGGTGCTACGAGTGCTGTACCGATACTTGTGTGTGCGGTGGGTGCTGCAAAGGTTCAAGGTTCTTTGCTCATGGAAGCTTGTGCCGCTCGCTCTTTTGTTGTTGGTCGTTGGTTGAGGTGAAATCCTTGATGAAATGGCGTGCGTTGCCATGAGACTGAGACTGTCCGACCACAGTCATTCATCCATGTGGCTAGGCTTGCTGCCTTGGCTACCCGTTGACGCATTGACGGAAAAGAAGAAGGGAAGAAGAAAAAAATCCCGTTGCTATCCATCCAACCGCAGCTAGAACCGGCCCGTTATCGAATATCGCGCAATCACAGCCAGGAATTTGCCCTCATCGATGATGAAAGAATGACCCTGCCGTGTGCGATGCTACCAACTCCAGCCCCCCGAGCTGCTACTACTGCTAGTATTCTCACCAAATTCTATTCCCCTTGGTTTAAGGTACTGATCGTCCTGCCAAGCGTGAAAAGGCCAGCCTCATTCACACTCCTCTCTTTCCTCAGCTCTCCTTCAGCTTCGCTCAGCTTCTCGGCTTCTCTCAGCTAAAGAGTCTCAGACCGCCGTGGCGTCCAGACTAAAGTGATTCGCGAGGCGGATTCCCGCCATCCCAGTCGTCGGAGCGGCTGGTAATTAAAGTCTGGTGTGACTGCGTGAATGCAGCCAGCAAACACAAACGAGTCCAAGCTTCTCTGCCCTTCTCCTTCATTCATCATGGAAGCTCATGGCCAGTACAATACAGTAAGCGCTGGCACTCAATTTGCGGCTCCTGTGGCGTGCATGTCGCAGCGGGATCCCTGTGAGCTCTACCTCCATCCATGGCTATGCTTACAACTAAGCTGTTATGGCGCCCTCTTTTACGCTTTCAAAGCAGCAAAGCTCGTGCGACTAAGGATCAATGCATCAGTGGCTTCTCCGGGGCCATTTTAGCCAGTTCCATCTGCCCCCCGCAAGTCACAGCGAGTGATTCGCCGCTGTCAGCCGTTGTGCCTGTTCCTGTGCCTGTGCCTGGATTCACGTCGCGTCCGGTTGATCCATTGTGCTAAAATAGGAAATGCCCGATTCCCAGGCTATCGAACGCCCCTCGTTAGTGTTTAGCCCAGAACGCCGAGGTGCATCTCAAGCGCTGCCCAGCTCGCGCCGCGATTCGCCGGCGCGCGCAAGCCAGTCATGCATGCGCCGTCACAGCAAACGCGCAAAAGTGTTTTCATTTCCTCGCCTTTCATTTTACTGGGCGGCGTGCGGAACAGCATCCCCGTCCGAGCCCTCATTTCATCACCAGAGCCTTTCGGGTACTCGCCGAAATTTAGGAGGGGCGGTGTGCAAGTCGTTGTACGAGGACGGCTGACTCCCCGAGTTTAGAGTAGAGTATGGCGGAGATATTCGTACGAGTTACATGCATCGTGTGCCCCGTCACGCTTCGGGGGTTTTGCAACTTATTTTTGAGAAAAAGGCAGCTCGCAGCCTCTTTGTGCCCTCAGACAGGCAGGTGGATGCTCACCGGCACTCGTTTTTGCCAAGATCGTTGCCAGCCCCTCAATGCAAGATGGCGGCAGCTTATTATTGTCGTGGCTCCGTAGCTCATTTGCTTCTAGAAGCCTGGATTGCTTCCGCCCTTTGTTCCATGACTCAACGGACCCATCCGAGGGTGAACCTCGCCTTGTCCAGCTGATAAGAGACATCTGCACACTGGTAAAAGGCTCAATTGCTCGCTACCTTCTGCACGGAATGCCATTTGTGGCATCCGCTCCTCTAGGGTTTGGACTTTAAGTACCAGACGAGGAACGTGAAGAGGAGACCGGGGGGAAGCACTCAATTAAGTTATAACCTTCTTGCCCATAGGCACACACAGGATATGATTAAAATAAACGTGATTACTTATAGTCGCACAACTCTCCGATGGCAGGACTTTTTGATCAATAGTTGGTCGAAGGCTGATGTCATATTGATTAATCTGACCTGATGATCCTGGGTTCTTCCCTTTACGAGTACATTGAACGAATATTAACAGTGCGCAGGTACACGTACTCGTACACGTACCTTGGGATGAACAGGGTCCTGTCAGGGGCAAACCCAATGCTCCAGGACAACGGAACTGTTTCACGGCAAACGCCGTTTTCACAGTACGCAGCAGTATTGACAACATCCTTGACAATGATGAGCCTCGTCATCATCCACAGGGAAAGCATTTTCTGCTTTCCATAATCTGCGCCGTCAGATCGATGTACCCTGCAACCGTCCCCTCTTGTCACATGCGGCCTAGGATCTGAGATCAATGGCGACCCATCTGCCAAGACATGGGCAACAAAGATTCGAGCTGTGCTTTGTACTCTGTAGAGGAGTGTCCAAGCACATGAGATTGACATTGACTACACTTGTGCCAATACTTGTGCCTTATGACTTAGTAGCGTAGCTCCAAGCTTGCATGCGTATGAGCGAGTACAACAAAGCAACCCAATCCCTTTGGTACATGCAGTAGCTATACAAGTACGTAGAAGGGCAATTATACGCAAAGATTTCCGCGGGAGCATCTCACCAGAAGGCGAGAGAACTCTATTCCCTGTTCCGCGTACGGGAGTGCCGCTCCCCCCTTATGTAAAAAGGGTACGTACTTCATATGCTTGTTTGAACCGCAAATCCCTGTGACGCGACCGGCCCCACCAAAGAAAGCCCAGAGCCTTACTTGCACTTGGCCAGCCTTTCCTTAAGCTTCAGCCTCGTCCTCTGCCAGAACCTCAACCTCAACCATGAGCTCTCCCGACGAGCTGGCGAGGGACACGCCTCCGCCGTACAAACGACGAAGGACCGGCGATACTCCGTCTCCGCGGTCGAGCTCTCCCGATGTATTGGCCGGAGATCCGGATGATTTCCGCCCGCCCAGGCGAGTGTCGCAGCGCGGCGGTGGCCTGAGCCAGAGCCCAACCAAGGCGCAGTATCTCAACAACTTCTCTCGGTCGCAGTCACCGTCGCGGCCGCCCTCAGAGTTGGCTCGCCGGTCGCGATCAGCTTCGAGTTCTGGGTCGAGGACGCGCTCTCAATCGCCCGTCCACTTGACGCCGTCTCCCTCAAGAACCCCTCGATCTCAACACCGCTCGCGCTCGCCCACGTCTACAACCCAGTCGAGATCGGAATCCTCTTTTCCAGAACCACAGCAGCTTACTCCTCCGAGAGAGCCGCTCAAGCCCAATTACAGGGCGCGCCTCGTGCTACGCGGACACACCAAGGCGGTTTCGCAGGTTCGCATCTCCCCGAACGGACGCTTCATTGCTTCTGCGTCCGCCGACGCGACTGTAAAAATATGGGATGCCAACACGGGTGCTCATATGGACACACTGGTTGGCCACATGGCTGGCGTAAGCTGCGTGGCGTGGACTCCGGACAGCAACACACTGGCGAGCGGCTCTGATGACAAGGCAATCCGCCTATGGGATCGAGTCACGGGGCGACCGAAGACGACGGCTCGGAAATCGGCGGGGCAGGAGATGGCGCCGCTACGAGGACATCATAATTACATTCACTGCTTGGCCTTTTCGCCAAAAGGCAACATTCTGGCTAGCGGGTCATATGACGAAGCTGTATTCCTTTGGGACGTACGGGCCGGACGGTTGATGAGGAGTCTCCCCGCACACAGTGACCCTGTATCAGGCATCGACTTTTGCCGAGATGGCACTTTGGTCGTGAGCTGTTCAACGGATGGATTGATGTGAGTTTTGCGCATTCTGTGTGTATACGGCCCTGAAATCGCATGTATGCTAATACTTGTGAAGCCGTGTATGGGACACAATGACCGGCCAGTGCTTACGGACTCTGGTCCACGAAGACAACCCGGCCGTAACCAACGTCTGCTTTTCTCCCAACGGCCGGTTTATCCTCGCGTTCAACCTCGACAATTGCATTCGCTTATGGGACTACATTTCGGGTAGCGTCAAAAAGACGTACCAGGGCCATTGTAATCAGAGCTTTGCTATTGGTGGCTGTTTTGGCGTCCTCGATGGCGAGGCATTCATCGCCTCCGCAAGCGAGGACGGAGACGTCATACTCTGGGACGTCAAGAACAAGGAGTTGCTTCAGCGGGTGCATGGCCACGAGGGCGTGTGTTTCTGGGTGGACGTCCACGGCGAGACGATGGCGACTGCGGGGCAGGATGGCTCGGTCAGGGTGTATCGGCATATCAAGCAGTCTGGTGAGGTGAACGGGAATGGGACAAGGGAATCGTCAAAGCCTCCTAGTCAGGGGATACTCCAGGGAGAGCTGCCAATACGGCAGGATGATGTTAAGCTGGAGGATGCTATGAGCTTATGATTTTGCTTGTAATAATATGTCAACACAGCGTTTATTCACTTAATCCCAATTTCTTGACTCCGTATCTCTATCTGTTATGGTATTCTATTACAAGCAAAATCATCAGCTCAACTCATCTTGAATTGTGCAGGAAATATCACATGGTTTTTTTTATGAATAATCCCAATCACCACCTGGCTCTTCGTTGATTGGAGGATGATTGGCAACTCGGCGCCAGCCAATGGAGTAGCAGAGCAATACGAGAGAGCATCCTAATACCGCAAACGATCTACATCAAGAACACTTTCAAAACAGTGAACGCGTCGTTCCATTTGCTGCGTCATTTTGTCTCAATGCCAGAATCTTGAGTATTACCCGCAAGTTTAGTTTGCAGATACAGGGTAGCTTCCTCTCCGGTATCGGGTTATCGGCTTGAGAGTTGATCACAACTCATATATACGCGGTTATAAACCCGTTGATCTCGTAAGTGTGAATGAATTGGTTTAGAACCACCTATTTAGCAACGCTTGTGACTTAATATCTGGTTGGTTGCATCATAGAGGAGTTTTGCGCCTTACGTTGAGTTGATAATCCACATGTGACATTTCCACCAAGGCTCTCCTCCGCCCACTTCCCCGCGTGTTGGTGAGCTCCAGTATCTAGTAGGAATGTCTTGCAGGAGAGCTAACATCAACAGTGCTCTACTAACTTGGAGGTTTTGCCTTGGTTCTTTTCGCATCACATGCCTTGATCTTCTGCATGCTCTGGTCTGCTCCGCTCCGCGAAAGGCGCGTCATTTGTTCTACACATGCAAGCGTTTTCCGGCTCCAGCAGCCACGATCCGCTAAGGGGACTTTTTTTTTTTAAATTTTTTTTTTAAAACGGGCACAATGACATCTTATGACAACCTAAGATTGATAAGAGGGCTAGCATGTAGTTGGGAGGGAGGGAGAAAAAAAAAGACGCGACACTATATCGCCGAAGGGCTTGACAGATTTCTTCCATGTCAAATCCTTCTTTTCTTCTTTCCCTTGACGCCTCCCACGCTAGCTGAGTAAGACGGCGGCGACAAGCTCGGAAGGTGTTTTTTTTGGGCGTTTCCTCGCAACGTGGGCCGGAGTGCGGAAGCCGGGCAGTCCGTAGTGGCAACTTCAAGGTTCGAGTTTTTTTTTTTTTTTTTTTCATTTATGTTGCTGCGGTTTTCCCCATGTTGAGTCTAACGGGCACTTTGTCGGTGAAGGGGAGCGACACTGCTAGCACCTAATGGGGGTCAATGGTCGAAAGCCCGGCAAAGCGAGTCAAGTCGAGTTCCATCCTGCCGCAGGCTAGTATCGCTAGCTCAGGCCATTGGCGTTTGGGGGGATGAGGATATTGTGCTCGCCCAGCGAATTAGCCAAATTCCATTTTGTTCGCCCTTTTTGGTGGCGCGGATGGCATCAGGCTTTTTTTGACAAATTGTGTTTTCTTTTTCTTCTCTGACAGAGTCGAAACAACAAACATCTTTGATGTACCTGACGAACACCAGAACACTTCAGGGTCTTTTTAGTCATGTACTTGCGCGCTGTTGATTGGCCGGATAAGGCTCGGTTCCAACCTTTGCATCAGGTTTGGGGAAGGACTTGGAAGAGCAGCCGTGAGGTACATGGCCGACGCACGCACCTGGCTGCATGTGGCATGTACATGTAGAGTACATGGAGCGTGCATTAGCACGGCCTGAATAGGCGCTATTTTGCAGGTCGAAATGTCGGGGAGCGCCCTTTTAGGGGCTTCCCTCAGCGCATTGACTCGCCCAGTGGTGGAAGAGGGACCTGGAAGAGGCCCAGAAACGAACAGCGGGCTTCCAGTGGCGCGCCTTCTCCGCGCCACTAGACAGACACTTGCAGTGGTCAAAGGCGACATGCGAAGCCCTGCAGCGGCCAGTGGCTGGCGCGGTACCGCCTGGACAGGCAATCGATAGACGCCCACCTGCTCGATACAGGCAGCCGAATTGGACGGACGGCTCTTGCCTGCCACACAACGTCGACAAGAAGGACCCTTGAGGGGGGCGCTTTCTTTTTTTTCCCTCTCCCCTCCATAATCCCGACTCGGAGCTTCGTCTTCGTCGTCTCTCCTCCTCCTCCTCTTCTTCCTGCTTCAACCTCATCCTCGTCGGCCTCTCAGCACAGTTCGTCCGTCGCCTTCGCCTTTGCCTGCATCGCCCGGCTATCTCGGACTCAGGCCTGCGGTTTTCCCGAATCGGCTCGCGCGCCCAGGAATTGGCCTGCCAGGGCGCCGACGCCGCTGTTTTATTTTGCCCACCCCCTGCCCTCACCAGTCTCAGGAGACAGGAATGTCGGCTGGCCTTGACAACCTGTAAAAAGGTCGGGTCGCCGCCATTGCCGTTGCGCTCACCGGTTGCAACTCTTGATTGTCACTCGACGCCCGGGCGCTTTTGAGACGTCGACTCTCTCAGGTCGTTCCACGCTGTGTCAGCCCTGTTGCGCTGATTCATATCCACCTACCTGATACCCTCCGCATTTCTCTCCACCGAGTTGATACTTTTGCCTCACCCTCGAGCCAAAAGGAAAAAAAAAAAAGAGGTCACGACAACCCCGACAGCACCCTCTCTCACAGCTTTTTTCTTCCCTCTCGCCAAACTCGTTTCCGTGCCTTTGCTGTCGGATAACCTCATCTTCACCGGTAACATCACTTTTCGGTCGCAGCCTCCCCCGTATGCAATTCTCCAAAGGCCCTCAAGATGGAGCCCGTTCCTGAGACGGAGCGCATGGAGGAGTTTCGTACCGTTCCGTCAGCCAAGGCTCGCGCCAATCTTTCTACGCTCGACTTTGACATGGCCAGGAAACCCCCGAACCTGCGGCGGAGCACAGACCCAAGCCCAACATCTACAAACGCCTTCTCGTGGACCCCTATGGTCGCCCTTCCGTATCGCCCCCGGACAACGTCTCCTCTTTCTGGTAGCGCTCATGTTCGTTCACGGTCCGCTGCTAGCATCGGCGCCGCGCCCATGGGCCGTACACAGTCCATGCCCGGCGTCACTGGCTCGGGCCACCTGCTCTACTCTCCCCATTTCCGTCCAGCCAGTCCGGCGCAATCGCCTAGTAGAGTCCGCACGCCGCGGAAACTAGTGGATGAGTCGTTTCCTATGACTTCTCCCGTCCGGACATCAGTCCTTGACCACGACCGACTTCCTGCCGATCGGAGCGGCTCCCCGGTACTGGGTGTCTCGACCAATGGCACATTAGCACGAGTTCGCCGGCCCTCGTCGCCGATTCGAAATCTTTCTCAGTCCAGCACTGGATCTCTTCCGACCCTGCCCAGCACACCAACCTCCAGCTCGTCATCTCTCTACAGAGCATATGACCCTTTCTCCAGCAGTTACGGGGCCCTTTCCTCTGTGCCCTCCACGCCGACATCGTTGAGATCGCGTAGCCCCAGTATCTCGAGCCTGGAGACCATCCCGGACTCGCCCGATGCTGAGGAGGCGGCACTGGAAGCCGAGAAACAGGCCCAGCTAAAGGCTGCGGCTGAGATAACAGAGGCAGGGGACTCATCGGATGCAAAAGGACGGGGAAGTCTGGACCTGCCCGCCCGTGGTCGTACAATGGCTTTTGGCTCCAAAGACAAGCGGAAGCGGTGGAGCGTCTGCGGTGCTGAGCGGCGTGGCGACATCGACCTGGAAACGATCTGGGAGGACTGAATGCATGCCCCGGTGGCAAATTTGAACTTATGAATGACACTGCATATGAGCGTGCGCAGACTTGTTTTTGTTTTTCCTTTTCCTTCTTTCTCTCTTTTACTAGGTTTGGTACGGAAAGGGCACTCTGTTTCACTTGACTTTCCAGGCGCACGGACATGAGACGAGCATTGTGAGATTTTTTCGGAAATTGGCGCATACACACACTTATGCATATTGCTTTCTCCCGCACCTTTTTGATGGACAAATTTCTTTAAACCCACTCTTGTTTTTGTTGTGTGACCAGAGACGCAGCGGGCGTTTAAAATGAGAGTGTCTCTGGTCCGGATACCCTTTTGCATATCTACGTCTTACAACAAGGACTTTCAGTGGCACGTCTGCCCCGAGCAGAGCAGCCACGCTCAGAACACAGAAAAAGCTATACGCCAGACTATGGCACAATGAATCAATTGGTTTCGTGAAATCTCAAATTTCTTGGCACGTGAATCTCCTCTCTTGGTGTTCCCTTGACATTGACTTGACCGTTCCCCTGACTATCAATGTTTTTTTTTTTCTTGTTTGGGGGCCCAAGCAGGGCGAAGTCGCTCCCTTGCTCCCTTCCCGCCTGCAGCTGTGGCTGATTACTTGTACACCGCGAGTGGACTATTGCACGGGATCATCGCCATCCGATAGCCTCCCTGCTTCCAAAGGGCTCATCCCGAGGGTCTTATTTGGGTCCAGATTCATATTGTTATCATGCAGGGGCTGGGATTTGTGATATAAAACTCGGGTCTTCCATCTCGTGCTCTGGGAGATGAACTCTCGTCCCGCACGTCTCCCGGCAAAATTTCTTTGACAGGCCGTCCGCTCTTTATATATTGTCCCCCCAAGTATCTGGTTGATGTTTATAAATTTCTTCTTTGAGCCCCCTTTTTAATTCAATCTTTTTGTTGTGTTTTACGTCGAGAGCCTTGAACTAAGTTGACATGCGGTTTCTCACATTGTTTGCAGCCACTGGGCTGCTATCCATGGTGGATGCCTATCCAGGAGCAGAGAGCAACAAGGTATGTGGAATGACACGAAACCTGCGTGTTACTGTTGGGAATCGCCGTACTAATGAATGGTCATGTATAGCTCAGAGCTGAAGAGCGTGCTATTGATGAGGCGGCCAAGGGCCTCTTGGATAACAAGTACACCTTGCCAACGTGCGCTACACTCAGCATCATCACGACAACCACGTTGACTGTTGAGACGACCATCTATGTCACTCCCACGGTGCCTCCCAATACGGTCACGTCTACCCCAATAACGCTCAAGACCGCAACCGTGACCGTCTCTCACCCATCTGTGCCACCCTACTCCCCTCCTGCTGCCAGCTCCAGCACGACTCATATCCTGCCCAGCCAGTCTACCTCAAGACCTGGTAACCCGTTCACGTCTTCGCAGTCTTCTGCCATCTCCAAGACATCCTCCACAACCCCGGGCGGTCAGTTTGTGACCTCGTCGGCCTCCACTAGTGGCAGGTCTTCGACGACTAGGCCTCCTGCTGTTTCCTCCACGACTTCAGGCAGAGTGTCGTCTCGGTCAACCAACTCTGGTAGCACTTCGAGCACTGCGTCTACCACCTCACGCACCGCTTCTTCGTCTACAACTTCACGCACTGCTTCTTCGTCTACCACTTCACGCACCGCTTCTTCGTCTACCACTTCACGTACTGCTTCTTCGTCTGTGCCCCCGGCTGGTTCTTCCGCGTCTACTTCTGGCACTGCCTCGAGCACGTCTTCTACACCTCCAGGCGGCCAGTTCTTGACCTCTTCCACCACTGTGAGCAGCGGCGCTTCATCTTCCACCGCTTCCAGCAGAGTGTCATCGACGCAGTCCACCACCGCGTCGAGCGTAGTGTCATCTACGCAGTCTTCCACCGTCTCAAGCAGAGTGTCGTCTACGCAATCTTCCACTGTGTCGAGCGGACTATCATCCACTCAGTCCAGCACTTCTGGAACGGCTTCTTCTACCACTTCAGGCCCTCCTGGTGGCCAGTTTTTGACGTCGTCTACATCTGTTGGCAGCTCTTCCACCACTTCAGCCACCAGCTCTGCGCCCACTGATACGGATGATTGCGATCCAACAGGTGAACCCAGCAGCAGCAGCGCTGTGAGTTCCACCGCGTCGAGTGGAGTATCGTCTACGCAGTCGTCTACCATACCCGGTGGAGCGTCATCTACCAGCTCAGCTACCTCTTCCGGTCCTCCTGGTGGCCAGTTCTTGACATCCTCTACATCCATTGGCGGTTCCTCAAGCACCTCCGTGTCTTCCACTGCGTCCAGCGGAGTATCATCCACGCAGTCTTCTACTACACCGGGTGGAGTATCATCCACGCAGTCTTCTACTACACCGGGTGGAGCGTCATCTACCCAGTCCACCAGCTCAGCTACCTCTTCAGGCCCCCCTGGTGGCCAGTTCCTGACCTCTTCGACATCCATTGGCGGCTCCTCAACTACCGCTTCCGCCACCAGCTCGGTGCCAACTGACACGGACGACTGTGACCCAACAGACGAAGCCACGCCAAGCGCCACCTCGTCTACCTCTGCCGTGTCCTCCACTCCGGGTACTGCTTCTTCTGCCACCTCTTCCGGCCCCCCTGGTGGTCAGTTCCTGACATCGTCTACATCCATTGGTGGCTCTTCTACCACCTCAGGCCCCCCTGGCGGTCAGTTCTTGACATCGTCTACACTTATTGGTGGCTCTTCACCTACTCCTTCGGCCACCAGCTCTGTGCCGACCGACACAGATGACTGCGACCCAACAGACGAACCCACGCCAGGCGCCGGCTCATCCACCGCTTCGTCTGAGACATCTTTCACCAGAAGCTCCACTCCTGGAGGCGTGTTCCCAACCCTAGCCTCCTCTACGTCGGCCTCGGGCACACCAAGCTCCAACACAGCGAGCCCTACACCTGCCGTGCCCACCGATGATGGTGACGACGACGATTGTGATCCCACGGATTCTGGTTCCGCAAGCAGCACCCCTGCCACGGCAATTTTCATCACTCGGAGCTCTACAGCTGATCAGAGCAGCTCGACTAGCATCGTTCCCTTCCAGCCCACTCCCTCCTTCTCCGTCCCTGGAGGTGCCTTCAACGATCATGTTTCCTCTAGCAGCATCACTTCTCCCACCAGGGCTGTGACAAGTGGTTTGAGCACTCCTGCTAATCCCACTGGTACTCCCACACCCGGCGATGATGATGACTGTGACGACGGCGACAACCAGCTCACCCCCCCTGGCTCCGGAGCCTCGCCTACCAGACCCGGTGGCGCAATTCCCCCTGTCACCACTTTTACCACACAGGGCGCATCTACCCGCGTCCCCACAACGTTTGCAACCCTGCCTCGCCCATCATCCTCGTCCGGCCCCGCTGGTCCCAGATCTTCTGATACTAATAACAACACTGGCAATGGTGGCGACGACGACGAAGACTGCGAGGGGGAGGTTTAATGTAATATTCATTGGCTCGCTAAGACAACGGCACGGCCTGGAAGTGGATTGAAACAAGGTTTAATGAGACGCAACAAGACGTGACATGGGCAGTTGTGTTGTACAGTGCCGTCTCTGTTCTTACTTTCGACTTACTTCCTCTTTTTTGAAATACATAGATAATACATACGATATTCTACATACAAAGTACAGCATATTTGAACACGCACAGGGAGGGTCTACGGGAATCGTATCAACGACAGAACGAATGGGAATGGGACGTGCGGGATGGGATGAAATGAGGGTATTTCACTTCTTTGGATTTCTTTGCTTTTGTCTTTTTCTTTCTAATTTCGATTCTTTCAAGATTGGTTTCATGTACTTTATGCCACTGTCCCGAACCATGACCAATCTTGTCGTATCCTGCCTAGGATCTTTTGACCTTACTTTCTCTCTCTCTCTTAGCAGAACCAGAATACGAAGGGCCTGTATCAAGAACATCGTGATGAGTCCCACGCTTCTCCACCTGCATTCGGTCAACGCATTGCGGAAATTGTCTTTCGAGACATGCATTATCTTATATTACGCTGTCCTACTATCAAATAAAAACTGTATCCATATCCAAACCCACAATACAAAAAAACTTGCCGTCAGATGCATTGTCATTAAATTAGACTTGTGAAACCGCCGCCACTCTGTCGTTCCACCCACCCTTCCCCGGCATCCCTTGCAGCTGCACCAAGGTCAATAGTGTCAAAACGCACGGCCATCAAAGACACGTCAATCAATATCCCGGGGCGCCAGGAGGCGGGAGAGCCTCTGGGCCGAACGACATGGGGAGAAGCTGCAAGGGAGAGACACACGTTAGCCAATGAATGGTGTTGGGGGCGCTGTGTGCCGTGTGCCGTGTGTTTGACAGGTGGCCAGCCAGCTTAGATGGCTTGGTTCCACGACGGCTGATGTGTCTGTTGTAAAGCGGAGGCAAGGAAAGAAAAAAAACAAAAAAGCAAGGCACAATGTCTGTCTGGGCTGCAAGGGAGAAAAGAAAAGACTCACCTGTTCAAGGGTCATGACAACGTAGTCGGAGTTTTTGTCAAACATGATGACGGGGGTCTGCAGGGAGCAAAACTCGCGGATGCTGCCAGCCAAGCGGTTAGTTTTCAGCTGTTCTCAAGCCAAGCCAAGCCATCTTGATGCTGTCTCTCTGTCCTCCCGTGCTCCTTTTTCTTTCTTTTACTTTCCCCCCCTTTCATCTTTCCCGCCCTCCTCTGTCTTCTTCCCGCCTCTCTCCCTTGCATACAGTCATCCAACTCAGCCCGACACACCAAACACCAACCACCACCATCACCGCTTCCGAGAAAAAGAAGGGAAAAAATAGACCAGGACTAGAACTCACAACTGCCTGCACATGCCGCAGGGGCTCGCCGGCGGGCTAATGTCCGTCGCCACGGCAATGGCCCGAAACGCCGTGATGCCGCTCGTCACCGCCGTGCCAAAGGCCACCCGCTCGGCGCACGTCCCGACGGGATACGACGCGTTCTCCACGTTGGCCCCCGGCACGTAAACCGTCTCGCCCGCGGCGTCGGCGCACAGCAGCGTCGCGCCCACGCGGAACCGGCTGTAGCGGCAGTACGCCGTGGCCTTTGCCGCCGTGGCGCGGCGCTGCAGCTCGGCGAACTCGGCGGTTGTGATGTTGAGCGATGCGCAGGTTGAGGCGGTCTGGGCTGCGTCGGCGCCGGAGCGGATGGGCGGGCTGGACATTTTCTTCTTCTTTCTTTTACTTGATATCAAAGATGGGTTAGTAGATAAAGGCGCCGAGTCACTCTTCGTCTTCTCGTATCTCGTTATTCGGGGAAAAAAAAAGAGAGACGTCAATCAAATAATTATAACAATTACACCTCCTCAGCACAATATGCCTAGAAGGGGGGGAATTTCAAGATGGCCCGGGGAAAGAAGAAAAGAGAAAAGGAAAAAAGGGGAGAGAGGAGAAAAAACAGACTTTATCAACCCGGGGGCGCTCCTTCCTCCCCCCACCGGAACACGCCGTAGATGCGGGGCTGCAGGCGGGGGAAAGTGCCATGGCAGCGACGGCAGGCGCCGGCTTGGCCTCGACCGAATGCGGCGGCTCCTGCCTGTGAGCGAGCACATCGCTGCGCTGGCGGGTTTCTTGGCGGTCTTCTTGCCTGTATTTGAGTTTGATACCTATGAGCCCCGGGGGGGTTACGCCGCGGGTACCTGGCTTCTGCATACGACAAGGGCCGTGCTACGAGGTAGACGTCTGGTCGCTGTGCGTGTCCGCATCTGCTGCTATCAGCTGGCATATCTCTTGGTCATATTACGTACTTTGTACTCCGTCCTCGGGTCTGCGTAATCTATTGGCAAATCGGTGTCCACTTAAAACGCGTATTTTCGATTCTGCCCTTGTCCGACTGCTCGAATGTCCCTTGTCACGAGTTTCTTGTTCAAAACTACCGCTCTCTTACAACATGCATTCGTATATGTATTCGCACTTAAAACCAAGAGAAAAAAAAAAATCAACAAGTAGATAAAAAAAGAGGAAAAAGCAAGGTTCCGTCGCCCTTCGTTGTACCGACTCCCGGTAGGTACAGGTAGTTTGCTCAAAATATAGTTCATATCCTTTCATCTCCTCCTTCGAGTAAGCCCGTATTTCCTCCATGTCAATTTCCCGCCCACCAATTATCCAGGCTGTCCAGTTCTTTGTTTGCATGTAAAGTGTCAAACATGGCATACCAACTCCGGACTCTCTTCCCTGATGCAATCTTTGTGTGTGTAGGTATCGTCGAAGCAAAATATCACCATTTCCTCCCATAATAGTTCAAGGTTGCTGAAAAAAAAGAGAAGAAAAAAAGGGGGGACATGGAAAGAAAGCCAAGAAATAAGTAAATGACGTGCAAAAAATCAGCTCATCTCCCATGTATGTAATGCTCGCTTATTTGTTGGTTTCGTGTCATTTGCATCTCGCCATATGTCAACGGCAAAAGAAGAGAAGAAGCAAAGTAGGAAAAAGAAGAAGAAGCCAAAATCCCACTTCGAGAAGGATCAAAAAGAGAAAAAAGAATAAAAAGAGGTAGCAAAAGGCGTTGAATCGTTCATCAGCTGCGCCTTGTCTCGCCCTCTAGTAAAATCCATCTGGCCCAACGCTGGTCCTCGTCGAGGTGGCCGACACAAACGGCGACAGAGACGATCCACTAGCATCGCTGGGCGTCGCCGGCTCAACTACTTGGTTTCTGATGGTCATTATCCACTCATGCTGCAGCAGTTCTATTGCCGTCGATCTCTGCTTAGGATCTCGTGTGAAGCACTTGGTGAGGAAGTCGATGCCCTGAGGGCTGAGCTGCTCTGGCGACGGGAGCTGCGGCGGGTTGCCCTGGGCAATGTTGTACATGATGGCCCATTCGTTGTCCAGGTTGGCCCATGGCCGTCGTCCCGTTGCCATCTCGAGAATCACGCATCCCAAGGACCAAATGTCCACCGCCCCAGCCTTACCGGGGTTGTCGCCCTTGATGACCTCGGGCGACATGTACATGGGAGTTCCCGTCATGGACTTGTTTGGCTTTGTGGCGTGCAGATCGGCGGCCATTGTTCGCCCCTGACGAGCAATGAGTTTAGCAGCGCCAAAGTCTACATACTTGATAATGCCATTGTGGTCGAGAAGAATGTCTGGTGATTCGTGTTAGCTATCCCAGCTGGACCGAACCAAAAAAGGGTAATCAAGAAAGACTCACTCTCAGGCTTGATATCTCGATGAGCAATTCCACTCTCATGTAGATATGCGAGGCCTTCTAGCAGCTGCAGCGCATACACCATAATGACCTCTTCCTCTTCGATACGGCCGTGCTCCAGCAGGCTGGCCAGGGACCCTCCGGAGCAAAACTCCATGAAAATGTACACGCGATCTCGGTGCACTTCGATGCCGTGATAGGATACGACGTTGGGGTGGTCCAGCACTTCCAGCACCCGCATCTCCTCGCGAATCGACTCGGCAATCGTCGGGATCAGCTTGGGGTCCTGGAGCCGAATCTCCTTGACCGCCATCAGATGGCCCGTGTCCAAGTTCATAGCTGCGTACACGTTGCCAAATGTGCCTCCGCCCACAAACTGGCCCTGCTGCCATCGCACCGTGACGTTTGTCGCCGATGCCGACAGATAGGCCAGCGACCGGTCGGCCTCGTTGTTCGTCTCCAGCACTCGGCCCAGTGCGCGCCGCTCGGCCTCCTTGTCTTGCCGAAACTCGTCCACGCGAATGAGCTTCTCCAGCCGCTGCTCGGTAACGCCCAGCGTGGCCTCGTCGTCGTCCAGCATCTTGTTCTTGTCCTTCCTAAACTGACTCACAAGATTCTCGATTCTTTCCTTCTCGGCTTGGGCGGCCAAGCTGGATCTCGCCCCCATAATGTCAAAGTGCGAGATCAGGACAGACATGCACCCGCCGACCTTGGCACGCACCCTCTCATACTCCTCCTGGCCCAGGCCCAAGATGTGGCGCCCGCGGGTCATGCCCATGGCAAACTCGAGAGCAAGCACTGCCCACCTGAATGTTCTTCGATCCGACGCCACGCAGTCGTCGCAGATGAAGCTGACCCAGTCCAGCGCCAGCTTGGTCAGTTGGATGTTGTTCATCTGCCGGCGGTTGGCGTCCATGTACAGCAGCGAGCGCTGGCCAAACTCCGTGGCGGAAATGAAGCACGTCTGAATGAGCTCCTGGCAGTCTTTGCCTCTCGTCTGTTTCCTGATGATCTCGACGCTCTCCATGAACGCGTTGGACAGCTTGTAGGCCGTGCTGCGAATGTCGGCTAGCCTCGTGTGGACTTTGTGGATGTTGGGCCGCGACTCTTGCGCTAGGTCGAGGTGCATGTCGATGGCGTCGAGGAAGGTCCTTCGCGCATTGGCGATGGCCTCGCTTCCCGTGGTGCAGAGCCGGACTTGCCCGGTCTTCATCTCGATATTCTGCTCCTTGACCTGCACACCCACGACCTCACCGAACCACGAGAGACGACCTTCCGGTTTGATGATGAGGACGTACTGATCGCCGGAATCGTCGGCGAACCGATCCGCAGAGGTAATGGCCAACATGGGCGAAATGTCGTCGAGCCTGTGCCTCATTTCTGGAGATGCAATCAAGTAGACGTTGAGGGACTCAAACACGCCGTACGTGTCCACCTGGAAGTGGCCCGACGCCACCAGGTGGTCGTAAAACACCTGCAGCTCTTCCGGCCCAAAGGAAATGTTAAAGTCGCAGGCGTGCTCGTAGTTTTCGCTTAGCCTTCTCGAAAAGCGCTGAAGCATCCTCTGGCGGACGCGCACAGAGTCCAGGGCGGCCTTGTATCGCTTGCTCATCTCTGGCCCGCTCTCGTTGGGCTTCTCCTGGAGTTCTCTCTCAAACATGGTGCTCAGGCGCTTAAAGGCCTTGAGCGTCAGCGAGCTGAACTGCTCCGCAACCTCAATGCTACCGCGTTGGAGGTTTCCGCCAATTTCGTTGGCAAAGTCCCACTCCTGAAACAGCAGCTCGGCCTCCTTGAAGGTGTTTTTGTTGCCGGTGAGCTTCCAGTTGAGCAGCTTGAAGTAGTACTTGAGGGCCCCCAGCACCACCGCATCGAACGTCTCGTCGATGCAGGGAGGCAGGTCCCACCCGGGTTCCGGCTTCTCGATCTCGAGATACTCAGTCTTGATCCTGATGGCGAACCGCAGGAGTAGCTGGAACTGGGAGATCATCTGATCTTGCATCAGCGGATTTTGCTGGGCCGTGTCCCTCATCTTCTTGGCATACTCCAGTCGCGTTTTTGTAATCTCCTCAATCAGGCGTGAGGGAAAGCTGATGAGGGTCAGCAGCTCATCGAGGTATGGCGGCAGGTGTCGTTTCTGGAAGGGGACCGAGTTGTAGATCAACGTCTCCTTTGCTTTTTTGATGACGTTTGATATCGGCACCAGCATTCCCAACTGGACTAAATCGCCCCTGAGGATAACCTTTGCGTTCTCGTTGTACAGCGACTGGAGGCCGTCCTCCTTCATCAGCCTATCGAGGAACGAAGTCTCGTCCGTGGTGATGCCGTCGACGGCCGGGGAACGCTGCTTGGTCCTGGAAAAGTCCAGCTCATCGTTGCCGACCCATTTTTTGAGAATGGCGAGCTCGGTGTTGATCATCTCGTTTGTGTTATACCAAGACATGATGGCTTCGTAGGCTTCCAGGAACTGGGGGGAAACGGCAGTCTTGTGTTCGGTGACGAGAGCTGTCCAAGAAGGATACATGCTCTGGCACTTTTCAATCTTCTTGACCACGTCCTTGACTTGCTCGTAGGGTGGTTTCCCCGCCTCGTTGGTTCCCTTAACTTCGAAGTTGATGACTTCGTCCAAGAGACGATCCACGCTGGCCCGGCCATCCTCCATCATGCGCTTCTGGACCGGAAGACGTCTACCACACGATTCTGCTCGGAGCTCAAGCCACAGCTCCTGTCTGTATGTCGCCCTGTTGGTGGTGGTGTCGGTAGCACTGATCAGCCGCTTCTTCTCCTGCCGGACGACATCTCCCGTCAACACGGCCTCCAGCATGCCGTGCCACTCCAACCGTTCCCGGTTTTCGGGTATTGAAATGTCTTCCTCCGTCGGCTGTATGTCGTCGTTGCCGTAGAACATGATGGTCTCTTGGTCGAGGCGGTCGTCAAAGGGACCCTCAGAAGATGGGGTCTCGCCCTCCGAGTCGGATTCATTTCCGGTTTGTGCCTGGAACTGGCTGAAATATTCGCCCGTGTAGCCTCCTTGCCGCAGCGTCTGGACGTACGCTCTCTCTTGCGCCCGAAAGCGGCTGTCGCTCTGCCGCGGTCGCGTCTTGGACGAGGATCGGGCGGATTCCGAAAAGGACGCCTGCGCCTGCGGAGCGGGCTTTCGAGATGTGGAAGGGTTGTACGTATTGGACGGCATTCGCACGGGGGCCGAGGGACGCTGAAGGTACGGCGCGTCGGCCTCTCCTGCGCTGGGCCGCTTGGGAGGCGGGCCGCCATTGACGTGCGTGCCGGGCGGCAACGAGCTCAGCGAGCCGGTGATGCTGTTTGGGGCGTCGGCATACCTGCTGAGCGACCCCAGCTCGTCCTGGCGCTCGATGGTGTGCTGGTCGGCGCCGTTGGATTCAGGGGACGAGTCCTCGTCGTCAATCAAGGCGTGCTTCATGCTCTGCAGGAGCAGGTTGGCTGCGTCGCCGTCGTCGTCGTTGCCGCCGGAGAATCGCACAGCTCGGTCCAGCGAGTTGGGCATTGCTGGGTGCTCGGGCAGCAGATCGAGATCGTCTGGGCCAAGGTTCCAATGTTGTTTTCCCGCCCCAGCTCTCTCCTAGCAGGGCAAGCAAGGTCAAGGTTCGCGGTGCTCCCTATATATTTCTGACTGCAGCTTCAAGCACCTCCCAGCGCTGGGCGGCGCAAAGGCTGGCGATGGGGATCGTCCGAGTAGGGCGGACGAGTGGCGAAAGGCGGTACTCAGTCCGACATGTGTTCACGACGCAGTGGTGTCGACAGCTTTCGCGATATTTGATGCTGGCGGGCGATGGCTGATGTGAAATCACAGTAGTTGGTGTAGGTAGGAGTGGAATACGATAGAGGCTCAATGCATGCAACGATGAAATATGGGCAAGGCTAGCTGTTTCGTTCCAGGTCGTCATTCAGGACGCGGAGCTGGAGCCTGTTACCCGCTGGCGAATAGCAGGGCCAGGGCGAGGCGTGGTGGACTGTTAGTGGACTGCAGCAGTGGACTGTAGTGGATTGTAGTGCACTTGTAGGGGGGTAGGGATGAGGCTGGCAGAGGCTTGTGCACCTGTAGTTTTTTTGGGGGGCGAGGCCGCACGTTTTTTACTGGGCTGCGTGCGTGTCTTTTTCTTGTTCCGAAGCGGAGAAGATCAATGCGGTGCCAGCTCACTCAATGCATGCATGCAGGCACCCTTGCACTCTCTGTGTGTGTCTGGCATTGATTTATTCGATTAAATGCTTTCTTGCTGATTCGAGTATCGAATGTGAGGGGAATCGAGGGGTACATTTTTTTTTTAATTTGCCATAGGAGGGAGATGATGCTTGAATCGATTCATCTCTACGTATTCCAATTGCAAGGCGCTGATTAGCACGTGCGTTGATTTGGAGCAGCTACACGGAATAGCCTGGTGATACCTGGTGATACTCCATGTAGGGCTGTACCTGTTATCCAACTCTCATTCAACTCGAGTCCTTTGAATTGACGAGGTATCATGTTCCATTCAATGTACTGTCATCGTTTCGATAAGTTGCCTCGCAATGCTAGATCCAGAGCGAAACCGACAGATCAACTAGGCGCTCTCTGGCATCTGTATACATAGAGAAAGAGTCAGCAGTAAGCATGAGAAACAAAGTCGAGCCGCCATAACAAGGTAAACCCTTGTTGTAGCTAGACAAGATGGTGTCCTTTCCACCCGTCGACCACATGTTGGCTCCCCGACTGAATGTTTCACAGCATCAAGTCAGTGTCAGGTGAATACAAAGCAAGCAGGATATCAAGTGAGACGAGATACAAGGTGTGCCCTAGGCTATGTATTCCAAGTTGTCAGTGACACATGCCCATCTACCTAGACGACTAACTATTAAGCCCGATAAAGACCCAATTCACTTGTGGTTGGCGTTTGAGCCACATGTGAATGCGAATGCGAACTTCCCTGTCCACATGTCCATTCCCCGCGGATTTGTTTTAGCATCGCCAGTGGCAAAAACCACCCCTTACACTAAGCTCAACCAGTCGGAATCAAAAGAAACACAGTACGGACACACACACATGTTGATTCCAAAAAAAAAAGCCCTCCGTGGAATTTTTACCCCAGAATCTGCGACTAATCGTGCGGTTTCGCCGCGGCCACTTTTAACGGCGCCCCACCCCGAAATACCGGCTTACCGAGGCACATGCGCATTCTGGGGATCCTCTTATCCTTCAAGCTTACATCGACTCCATAATCTCGCTCGATTTCGCCATGCTTCGTCTGCCACTATCACTATCACTGTCACTGTCGCTCTCGCTCTTTTCCCGGCTGGACCGACAGATCATAAAGGCCGGGCAAACATCAATATCAACCGTCGCTCTGCCTCGTTGATTCGGTCCCAAGATTCTCTCCCCCCTCGCCTCTGTCTGTCTGTCCAACCCGTCCAACCGCACACCGATTCTTGCTTGATCTCCTCCCAACAACACAGACAGACGTCGCATCGCAACAATGTCGGTCCCCGAATCCACATACTTGAGCGCCGTATGGCGAGACAACATCTTCAGTGAGTCTTCCGCGCATGGAGAAGAGACAGACATGCGATGCGTGCATGTGGCTGACCCCGTGTTTGCTCGCCCACAGAGGACAAGGTCATCTTCGTCACCGGCGGCGCAGGCTCCATCTGCAGCATGCAGACCAGAGCAATGGTCCGACTCGGAGCCAACGCCTGTATCCTCGGCCGAAACGCCGGCAAGACGGAGGCCGCGGCCAAGGACATTGCAACAGCTCGGCCGGGCGCAAAGGTCATTGGCATTGGAGAATGCGACGTCCGCAAGGTAGATTGGATCCGGCTCTTGGGCCGCAAACGATATAGACGGCCAGTTGCTGACGCCAGTCCCGATGCTAGATTGAGAGTCTTGAGGCTGCGGCCGCGCGATGCGTCAAGGAGCTTGGAGGCATTGACTTTGTAATGTGAGATGCCGTTCCCGTCTGCTGCTCCCCCCCCGGATGGCGAATGCGATACTAACAACTTTGAACCCAACAGTGCTGGTGCGGCGGGCAACTTTGTCGCCTCCATCGACAAAATCAGCTCCAACGCCTTCAAGACCGTCATGGACATTGACGTGATCGGCACCTACAACACCATCAAGGCCACGATCCCGCATCTCCTCAAGAGCTCGACCCCCCGCATCATCGCCGTCTCCGCCACCTTCCACTACACCGGCATGCCCTTCCAGTCGCACGTCTCCGCCGCCAAAGCCGCCGTGGACTCACTCATCGCCAACGTCGCGCTCGAGTACGGCCCCCGTGGCGTGGTCGCCAACGTCATCGCTCCCGGCCCCATCGCCGGCACCGAGGGCATGGCCCGCCTGGCGAGCAGCAGGCCCGAGGAGATTGCAAAGTTTGCAAAGACGATCCCCTCTGGACGATACGGCACAGTCAGGGACATTGCGGATGCGACCGTGTTCCTCTTCAGCGACGCCTCCGGCTACATCAACGGCCAGATCATCCCCGTGGACGGTGCTTCGTGGAGGAGGCAGGGGGCCTATACGGTTGGTGTGGATGCAGGCGTTGAATACCCCGACTTTCTCAACACGGAACAGATCTCCGAGGGCCTCAAGGGAGGAAAAAGGGACAAGTCTAAGCTTTGAAAGAAGCTGACGCGAAGGGAGGGGGAAGAAGAAGTTGTGGCGTCTGGGTGGCGGGACAGAGAATCCTGCCCTAGGAGACATGAGACGTATCGAGGCTGTTGATTAGCAGCCATAGAATCTAAAGCACAGCAATTTCAATGTCATTTCTATTTCGTATACAGAATACACATTTGTTTGAAAGCGCATCATACTCTGAAAGATACTCTCCTTTCTCACACACTTATAAAAGAACTTGGATCTCCACATGCCAAGGGAAAGAGACAGCTAGCTACATATACAAGTTGATCTTTCTTCTGATATAGTTCCCAAAGGGAAGAGCAGAGTCTAAGCCCCCCTTACTTTCAATATATACTTGTAATTAGGTTGAACGTGCATGCTCCTGGCGCCTCTGTCAAACAGTAACTGAACAACAACTTTGTGTCCATTCTCTTGTGCCAATGATAGTGGCGTCATCCCATTCTTATCCCGCAAGTTCAAGTCGGCGCCTTTGTCAAGCAATGACTGTACAATATCCATATACCCTACTGATGTTGCGTATAATAATGGTGTCCGCCCATAGTTATCCCTCGAGTCGATGTTGGTACCTTTATCAAGAAGCAGCCGCAAAATCGCCTTGTGCCCTTTCATTGCTGCGTACGATAGCGGTGTCCGCCCATAGCTATCCTTTGAGTCGATATTCGCACCTTTATCGAGAAGAAGTTGAACAATAGCCTCATGCCCGTTCATTGCTGCCCATAACAGCGGTGTCCGCCCGCGCCTGCTGTCCTTCAACTTCTTGTCCATGTCAATGTCTTTCAGACTGTCGAGTAGCCGCTGGACGACGGGCATGTCTACTTTCACTGCGGGGGCTACCAAAAACAGCGGCGTTGGCTCGAGCTCCTCATCCATCGAATTAATGTCGGCACCTCTTCCAAGCAGCAGCCGAACGATGGCCGTGTGCCCGTTCTCTGCTGCGTATGAGAGCGGTGTTCGCCCGCGAGCAACATTCAACTCGAAGTCGGCGCCTCTTTCAAGTAGCAGCTGAACAATGGCCGTATGCCCAGTCTCTGCTGCATATGATAGCGGTGTCCATCCGCGAATATCAGTTAGCTTAAAGTCAGCGCCTTTATCAAGTAATAGCTGAACAACGGCCGTGTGTCCATTCCTTGCTGCATATGACAGTGGTGTTCGGCTACCTCCCCCCTTCGAGTCGATGCCAGCGCCATTTTCAAGTAGCAGCTGAACCATAGCTTTATACCCATTTTCCGCCGCATATGATAATGGCGTCCGCCCGTGCATATCCATTGATTCAACGTCGGCGCCTTTGTCAAGCAATAGCTGAACAATAGTCACATAGCCGTCCTCTGCTGCGGGTAGTATTGGTGATCGTCTACGATCGCCGTCCTTTGGCTTTGAGTCATCTCCTTCGTCAAGTAATAATTTAACTGCAAGTCTCCCTGCTGCCGCCAGCAACAATGGCGTTCTGTCAAGGTTGCCTTGTACCTTCACGTTGGCGCCGTGATCAAGAAGTAACTGCACAACTTGCTCGTTTTTGCGCTCGATTGCTGAAACGAGTGGCGTGATACCATTATCATCCTTGAGGTCTACCATGGCCCCGTATTTGAGAAGTAGCCTAACAATCGCGACATTGCCGTTTGCTGAAGCCTGAAGTAGTGGAGTGCTCATGTAGTGACCGTTTTTCGAGTTTGCGTTGACACCAGCTTCCAGAAGTAGCTTGACAGCATCCTCATGGTTGTGCTTGATAGCATTAAACAGTGGCGTGTTGTTCCATTCATCCTTAGAATCCGCCTCAACTTGACCTGTCGCCAACAGTTGTGCAATGACAGCTACGCTGCCATTTTTAGCAGCCCATGATAAAGGAGTCCGGCCGTATGTATCCTTCAAGTCAGGACTGCAACCAGTTTGAAGCAAGTAATCAACTGCTCTCTCAACTCCAAAGTACGCTGCCAAGTGTAGTCCCGACATTTCTTTTGGAGCCACTGTGTGTTCCAGATCTTTCCATGACCTTATTATTGAATCTGGCGTCAGCAGTACCTGGATCGACGCCTCAACTTTCGTCTTGGCCTTCAGAAAGTCCACGACTTCCCGAACTGCCGTGGAAGCCACTCGAGCGTGATGTCCCCAGTTGCGTGCGGCATAATCATACAGAGGGTTGGATTTCAGACGCTCTTCAAGTTCATCATAGGTATGACAGCTGCTGAAAGGACTGAATGACAGGTACGTAACGCATATTTTCGTGATATAAGACTCCCCTTCGGGACACCACGTTTCCTTCGTCTGGTGGAGGAACTCTTGAGTCGTGTAGTGGACCAGCCGAATGATTCCACTTTCTTCATCGGTCGTCACAAGCCCGGCACACACAGATTTAAGATCCTTCACATCCGGTATGTAGTCAGTGTCGAACGCCGTCATATACTCCCTGACCGCAACCGCATGCTGCATCTCTGTGATAGAAAGAGGTCTTTTGGCGAGAGTAATCCAAGTTAGGATCCGTTTTGCAAGAGATCGAATAGCGTCTGTGTGACCTTCGATCCTCTCCATGGCTTGCTTATATATTTCATGTAATCCTTCCACCCCCCTGCCCAATTTTTTCAATACCTCCTTGATTTCTCCTCTTGTAGGCTGACTCATGATTGTGTCAATGTGAAAAGTTGCAAGAAGGAACCTAATTTCGCGTCGTCAGCTCAGTGATCCTTTAAAATTCACGGACCATGTGGCATACATTCCACCAGCAGCTTTAAGCACTCCAGTCCTGATTTTGTCTTGAATGTCGTCATTAATGATGTCTGAACGTCGTAGTGTCATCTGCCCGTCTAAGTAGGCCACTACATCGCTTTCGTCTGCGGAAATTTCGACAGTTGCTGATCCGTCAAAGCGTCTCCTTATGGTGTCGTTGATCCTAGAGGTAGCGAAGATGTTTGCTCCAGTTTTGGCCTGAAGGTTGAATATTTCATCGAGGAGCCTCAGCCGACTCAAATCTTGGCATTCATCCAGAGCATCGATTACGATAAAGGTCCTTGAATATGCTGCAGTCATAGAATGGAGCGTTGCCGTAATCTCATCAAGCGATGGCCGCGTGCGCCTCTTTTCGTGTTTGTCATAGAGATCTTTGACCATCTCTGGTAGAGATGATTGAGCCTGGGCTAGCTGCTTCAGCAGATTCGTGAGCAGTTTTTCGGCCGTTTGCTCGTCTTGTTGCCGAAAGTTGCAATATATGTACGCAACACCGACATGCGGGTCATTGTGGAAATTAGCAAGCAGATGGTTGATTACTATTGCTGTGATGATGGTTTTGCCAGCTCCAGGGATGCCGGGACAAAAGAGTGTCTGCCCGTTTGTTTTAACCCACGCTTGAAATTCTGCCGACTCTAGAAGCCATTGGCCTGTTCCTTCCTGTTTTCTGCTAATAAAGTCGTTGTGCTGAGGGGCGTAATCAATAGGCGTAAGCCAGTCCAGGATGGCTTGGTGTTCTTGATTATATTGCTTATGGATAAGTTTATTAACATCTTTTCCCACATCTTTGACCGTCTCTTGCACATCTATCATGGCCGTATATTCATTAGCTGCTCATTGATCTGATGACAGTTTAAATTTCTTGGACTGACCTGTGAGTATATCCTTGATCCTTTTCTCTGCTGTAACGCTGTTGGGAGCGATCCTATATAGAAGGTCTTTTGCATACGCAGCTGCTATCATAGCTGCGTATCCTTGCCACTCCTTATTCTTGTGGGAATCTGAGTAGTCGCATATACCTCGAATAGCTAAGCAGGGAAAGTGGTTCATCAGCCCGGAGGCTTCCATCTCGAAACATAAAACGTCTTTCTCTGCTGCAAGCTTATCCCGAAGGAAGGCATTCTTCATCAGCTGGTTCGCCGAAGCAATTAGACCGTAATGAATTGCTGGGTTATCCTCGTCTTCGGCGCGTTCGAGTCGCGGGATTAGCCCAGATGGATCACATGCAAGACTGCAGCCTTCTTTAGTGTTTGGGTGGATGACCCCAGGTTGATAGAGCCTATCGCTGCTTTGATCCGGCCGCCTATACTGGCGCCGCAGTCTCCTGTTCTTCTCAAGGACACTGTTGACTGCTTGTTCAAGCCGATGGCCTCTTCTCTCGTATTGGGCCTGGAGTCCTGCCAGTGCCGTCCGCAGAGCAATGGGTGGCTGGTTCAGAAACCCTGTGGTGGTCAGGTAGCTCTGATCTTGGATATTCTTGCCAAAGTCGTACTGAAGTAGCCCGCTGCTCCCGTCTTTTGGAGCGCTGACCACGATGTCGCCAAGGCGGATGTCGTGATGTTCGCTTGGAGCGCCGCCGCCAATGCCGACCATTAGACCGATTCTGACATTGGGAAAGGAGTGCATCATGTCTCTAGCAACGGTTGCTGCTGATGCTATCCCGTACTCTCCAAGGGGCAAGGTGGCGATAACAACATTGTGCTTCCCGATGCTGCCCAATGCGTAGTTGTTGTTGTCTTGAGGAGACACATCGTCCGGTTCTGGTCCCTCGTGTTCTTCGTCGAGGAACTCTTGGGCGGCAACGTACTCTACCTTTATGGCGCAGATCCAGCCGACGGTATATTCAACCGGCTTCAATTTGCGCAAAGGAGCCGGCGCATCATCACCAACGCCCCTGTTGTTTTCTTCCACTAAAGCTCCTTGGTTATTCTCAAGCCCAAAGTCTCTCTTCGACATCTTTTAGGGTATCTGGGGGCCGTAACAAAGCATACCGGACGATGGGTGTTGATAAGGCTGATTTCGAACTTGAGTGCGTTATTGAGTTACACTGCCTATTGGTATGTATGTACCTAGCATGGACTCTGGTTGGTCACCTCGGTTTCTCGGTAACGCTCGTCGAGTTCATTGGGCAGATATTCAGGCAGCAACTCCAGATAACCACAGCCTCACTCGCCAAGTAAACCATACGATGGCTGTTGGACCGGCTAGGTGATATGTTGCCATGATGGCTGCATATTGGTCGCACCCGTGGGAGCAAAGTACAGAATGCCTCGCATCTCTTGACCAAGTTGTGCGAGGCAAGAATGGCGTTGATTACCTTGGTAATGCCCGCTGTTGTAGAAGAAATTCCTGGTGTTGGACGTGAAAGAAAGCCGTTGATTTACAAGCACCCATAAGGCGCTCATTACCCACCCGAGGCTGAACATCAATGGATTAGTACTATTGGCATTTCCACAACTCCATTGCTCTTTAAAGGAGAGTCAACTCGAACAAGAGACTCACGACCATCGACCATACATCCTTACCTTTGTCTGTACGGAATACAACCCCACAAACCGACATCTACTACCGATGCCAAGCAGAATAAGATCAACAGCGCAATGTACGACACTCGTACCTCGTATCAATCTCGGCAAGCTTGATACCGCATGTGTGAGAAGCTGACATGAAGCTAGTCTGCCGAAAAAAATTAAAGCATGCGTCTCAGCGGATCCGATTGCCCTGGTACTGCGTCCTCGGAGATGTTGCGCCCGTCAATCAAAGAGCATTCATTATCACTACTGCTGAACATTGATTTTGAGATTGCCAAGCTGGATTTTTCAACCCCTCGGTAAAACGGCAGATGGAAGCGTCGACTGTAGATAACGGCGGGTGCCTCATTCACATGCCAAGCTGGGGGCAGATTGCATGCATACTTTTAGGGAACAGGACAATCGGAGAAACTAAAGAATTCGTGAGCTGAAAAAAGTGACAAGTCAATGATGTCTTTCTTGCAAGTAGGCCGAAAGAGGGCGCAGAGACGGCGCGGGAATAGTCCGAGTCTTGATTGAGTTTGGATATCCAGATTTGCTTTTGGCGGTGGCAACGGAGCACCAAGATGCTTTGGCTGTGCTTCTAGATCATTGGAAGATGGGCCTGAAGAGTGAGATATAACTCGGCCAATAAACCCCGTTAGCTGAGCGCCATGGCACCAAGATTCCAAGGTGGCCGCAGCCATGTCGAATCCTGCTTGTCTCTTCTGATGCCTTCGCCTTCGCCTTTCGGGCCAGCTGCTCTTATCAGCCAAACCCCACCTCGAGGGAGAAGCAGGCGGTTGTCGGGAACCGCAGGCCGGCTGGCGCTGATGCGGCCAATGGCGTCGTGGGAGTATCTCCGAGAGGGCGGGGATTTCGGGTGGTTGATGGTGGTGGTGGTGGTGGTGGTGGTGGTGGTGGGAACGTCTGCTTGGCGTCGTTCGTTCGGGGAAGTTGTTTGCAGGACGACAACGGAGGATGGTGTTGGATGTGGGTTTAGCGTCAATATTATATTGTAAAGCATCTGCACGAGCTGTGAGAAGAGAAGATGAAGAGTCTTGATGATCGAGGTTTCCCGTGCAATGCCATCTGATGCGAGGTCAACATGGTGATATGATATAATAATAACATCGAGACAAGCTGCTGTCTGTAAGAGTCAAGGAAGAAGAAGCTGGCAGCTGAATTGAGTCCTCCCGCCCAAAAAGCTAGGTAGGTTCCGCCCTGCCCCTCTGCCGATCTTCCATCTTCCCTCTTCCAGCCCCGGCCTAAAAACCTACAGGTAGGTAGCCCCCTAACCGTTTAGTGCCCCAAGGCACCTAAACCGCCCCTCTCCAGCTTTACGCGAGCCACACGACAATCCCGCACCTCTGCTTTTTCTGCTTCCCCCTCCCGGCGGGGCTTTTTCTGCATCTCTCTCAACGCCACTCTTTTTGCGCCCTCGACGGCTTCAATTCGCTGCCGGCCCAAGCTCTCCACTCCAGCTTGCAGGCCCGCGAGAAAAGTCCCGGGCTAATTGGGTCTAGCAAAGCTTGTTCTGCAAACGGCTCGCTCACACATGCCTGCTTTGGTCAACGGGCAGGGAAGCAATGGGGCGCCAGGGCATCCGATGGACAGGGCCCGACTGCATGTATCATGCTATCATGGATGCTTTGCTTTGCTTTGCTCTACGAGTACTAACTGTAACTTCAGCTTCCAGGCTGGCGTATAAGTAGGTATGCCCGTGTATATGCCCAATCGCCCTCTCACGCCCTCTCTCTTCTCGTTTCTTCTCCCGCGATAACTACAGTACGGGTCAAGTACTGGGCAGGCAGGCAACCAGGCATAGATTGCTTCTTCTTCCTCTTCTTCCTCCATCCGCAGCCTCAGCAACGAGCTTCAAGATGCAGCCCAAGCTCCTCCTCGCAACCCTCTCGGCCGCTGCCGTTGCCCCGGCCGCCGCTGAGCAGGTCCTCGGCGTCTACATCTTCCACCGCCACGGAGACCGCACGTCCAAGGCTTGGACTCCCGTCAGCTTGACTCCCCTGGGAGCCCAGCAGGTGGCCAGCTCTGCCGAGTTCTACCGCAACCGCTACATCACCAGCGACGCCGACCAGCGCATCTCCAGCATCAGCGCCAACCAGGCTGTCCTGTCCCAGCTGGCCGTCACAGCCCCGGTTGACAATGTGCTGCAAAACTCGGCCAACGTCTTTGTCCAGGGCCTGTATCCCCCGAACCAGACTGCCGGATCCCAGAAGCTGGCCAATGGCACCACTGTCGAGGCTCCTTTGGGCGGATACCAGTATATCCCCGTCAACACCATCAGCTCCGGGGCCAGCTCGTCCAATTCCGAGTCAAGTGCCTGGCTCCAGGGCAGCAGCGGCTGCAGCGATGCCGTTGTCAGCTCAAACAGCTACTTCTTGACCCCCGAGTATCTGAGCACCTTTAACGACACCAAGGATTTCTACCAGAACCTGTTGCCTGTCATCAACACCACCTTCAACTCTACTACAGCCACTTTTAAGAATGGCTACTCAAGTATGTCTTCATGTTTTAATGTATAAGACGCTCTAGTCCACTAACAATTGCTCTTCAGTCTTTGACTACATCAACGTCGCCACAATCCACAACTCCTCCATCCCCTCGGACAACCTCCTTACCAAATCTACCCTCAGCAACCTCTACGACCTGGCCTCCACCCACGAGTGGAACCTCGCCTACAACAGCAGCGAGCCCGTCCGCGCCATTGCTGGCTCTGTCCTCGCCGGCCAGATCATGACCGCTCTCCAGCCCATTGTTGACGGCAAGACGGCCCCTCGCTTCAACATCCAGTTCGGCGCCTACGGCGCCTTCATGGCCTTCTTCGGTCTCGCCCAGCTGCCCGCTGCCGACAGTCAATTCTACGGCATCTGCAACTACGCCTCCTCCATGGTCATCGAGGTTGTCGCCCCCAGCTCTACCCAGACCTCGGCTGACGATCTCACCGTCCGCTTCCTCTGGTCCAACGGCACTGCTGCCGCCAACGGCCTCAAGGCGTACCCCCTGTTCGGCCAGACGGAGACTACTCTCAGCTGGAACGACTTCAAGACGGGCATGGACAAGTTCGCCATTGCCGATACTCAGGACTGGTGCCAGATTTGCGGCAACACCGACGGAAGCTGCGCCGCCAACTCGACCGCTTCCAGCACCCCCGAGGCCAAGTCGTCCGACAACAGCAACATCACCAAGCCCGTCGCCGGTGTCATTGGCGCCCTCGTCACTTTGGGGGTCATTCTCGGCCTCGAGGCCCTCGTTATTCTCCTCGGTGGCCTGCGCCTTGTCAAGAAGTCGACTCTCGCCAAGGCAAACGCTGCCACTGGCGAGGCGGCCGTCAAGGCATGAATTTGGCGCAAGTGGAACTTTTGGCCGTACATAGTATGCCGTGGTATGGATAGGAAGGGAATGGATGGATTGGATAACGTCATATACCCAAATTAAGAAGAAGACAATGGAAATTCTTTTCAAATTCGCTCATTTTACTCTTGGTAATTGGTGATTTGATTTCATTTAAATCAGTAGGAGTGAGTCTCTCTCTACATGTAAGTGGAACACCATTTTCAGCATCGCATTAATGTGTCCTTCTTCCAGACCATTTCATCCATTGAAACACCTTGATTAATTAGTATTAACAAAAAGCAAAAGCTTCCCATACATCAGCGTAGCGCCATTGCCTTTTGGTATCATTTCAGACATTGCTCCCATTATAATCGCGTAAAAGAAAAAGAGAAGAAAAAAAACATCCCGGAAGTGCAAACATCATTAAATCTCACCACAGTGGATGGCTCTCAATGCTCGCACGCGCTTAGAGCAAACGAAACACGACGGGGACAAATGTCCTCCTCATTGCAAGCCAGTCAAGGCCAGCAAATCATGGCGGTGGTAAAACGCTCGGCAGCGCTTACCAAACACGTCTACATGGCTCAAATATCAGTAATTGAAACTGTGGAATACTAAGGGGAGGTTTGTAGGAGAGAGGGTATGGAGAGACTTACACATGGGGATACTGACGAGGCATACGACGACCTGGACAATGGAAATGGCAATCAAGGTGTGCTTGATGCCGCCCTTGATGAGCCAGTCATAGGCGAAAAACGTCAGGATGAAGCTAAAGATGTTTTTGAAGATGATCATGAGGGTGAAGCCTTCGATGGTAAGATCTCCTGTACGGGTTGTTAGTATCCGACGTCGGGTATATCATGATAGCTTATCATGACTTGACAGAGAAAAATGAGAATGGGCAACTTCTTACTATAAGCATCGACAATGTACAAGGAGCTTGCCACAGCGCCAATCACCATGCCTGCGACCTCGAAGCCGAAGAAGACGAGCGGCACAATGTAGCTAAACTCGCCGGAAATGACGTTGCCGGCCGTCAAGGCGAATCCAAACAAGCCAATGCCGCCAATGATGAGCATAGGAATGACCAGCAGGATTCGAAACTCGGGCTCATAGACGCCGTGGTTCTTCCTGGTGAGATACTTGACGCTGGAGTCGGCGAGGAGACCCGAGATGGCAAAGCCGCAGAGGGCGCCGACAAAGGCTCCCGTGTAGGCGTAGCCGGCCGGCACCTCGCCCCAGAAGTAGGGCGGTCCGATGAAGATGGCGGCGACGAGAACGCCGATGAAGACGGTCCACCCAATCATGGTTCCCTGGATGAGGCAGCCCCAGACGAAGGCAGGGTTGAGGATGAGGGGGAATGGCCGGAGAAGCAGGACCCAGTAGCGTTCATCCGTCTTGGCGCCATCAAACAGGGACAGAGACTCGACGAATGACTTCTTGGGAGTCCTAGCATTTCCAATGGGCTGGAGCGCTCTCGAGGTGGGGAAGAGGACGAAGCCCGTACGTTGCTTTGGTGGTTCTTCCTCATCCGACGGCGGATTGCTGATTGTCGCGACACGCGACTGGAGCTTGATCTCCTCCTCGCCCTCTGCGTTGGTGTCCGTGTTAAGCTTGGTGTCTCTGCGATACGCGGTCTCAGGGCAGAGCAGGAAGACTGCAGGAAGCGTGGCGGCCATGAAGATGGAGACAAAGTAGAAGCTCCACTTCCAGCCCAACGATGCCGTAATCTTCCCGACCAAGATGGGGGTGAAGAAGGCGCCTCCAAAGATTGCCAAGTTGGTAAAGGCCATGCGCACTCCTCGCTGGTGGACAAAGTACATGTCGCCAACGGCGGCATTGAGCAGGCTTTCATAGGGAGCGGTGCCGACGCCCTGAAGGACTCGAGCGCCGAGCAAGCTGCCGTAGTTTGTCCCCGTGGACCCGGCCCAGGCACTCGAGGCGATGATGATGAGGATTCCCAGCAGGAAGAGATGGCGCTTGCCCCAGACGCGGGCAGAGGGGACGAAGAAGATGGCAGCAGCGCCGGCACCGAGAAGAAAGTAGCCCGTCAGGAGGGCGACTTTGGTAAAGGTCTTTGTGAGGAGACGGGAGAGCGTGACGGTGTTTGCGGCCAGGATGGGGCCGAGGGCCGTGGCGAGGACGCCGGCCCAGCAGAGGGTGAAGGTGGTGAGATCGCGCTTCCATAGAGGCCAGTTGAGCGGATCATTGGGGTCGTCCGAAGGCTGGGGGACCTGTTGCGCAAAAGGGAGTCAGTGTCTGGCGCAGCTACTCATCTCCATCTCGAAGTCGAGGCTCGTGGCTGGCTGGAGGACGCACGAGGATGATGGGCGTCTTGCCGCTGGTGTCGCACTTGAGCCTGATGGTGTCCTGCTCCGTCGCCGTCTGGGGCTGCGAAGGGTCATCGTAGAAATGGGTTGTGCCTAGACATCAAAGAGGAAGCCATTGTTAGTCTGTCATTGGCTGAGAACAAGACAAGACGGTATCAATCAAAGTATCGAGCACATCTTGCGACGGCGCCAAGACGCTTGCTGCAGGTACTCGAAGATCCGTTCATCATGGGCTCCCTCCCCTTACCTGGAACTTTTCCCCCCGAGCTGGGCTCGAGGATGCCAAACGCCATCTTGACTGACGTCCAGTTGCGCGCTCTTCACTCTTTGCGCAAGGGAGAAGACGAAGATAGAGAGAGAGAGAGAGAGAGAGAGTTACTGCCGGTACCTGCAAGCGGTGATGGGAATCGGCGCAACAAGCGGCCAGAGCTTGACCATTGGCCCCAAGACGTGCAGTGCAGTCTGGGAAATTTCAAAGGTCGTGGGGTCGTGCAGCTTGGAGAAGGACGTTGACCACGAATAACGGCGGACAAAAACACGAATACGGCGGGCGGTGGGCTGTTGGTTCTGGGCCGTCGGGTCGGGGTGCTGTTGATCTCCAGCGCTCCATCCCGCCTGTAACGCACGGGCTTATAGCGGGTTTTGGTCCGCCCTGCCCTGCTGGTTACTGGACCTGATTGATCGGATCGACGTGAGTGGAGAGAGGGGAAAGCTGGAGAAGCGCCGCCAGGGGTGTGCATGGAAGTGGGCCTCGGCTTATTCGTATGTGGCTTGTCAAGGTTCAGAATGTAAGATGTGTAAAACAACATACGATGGTGATGTTTAATATCGTGATTACTATATGGATTTACGATGGTATAGATTCAACTTCATGGCCACTGTTAACATTGTAGAATATCCATGTACAGCTTCTAGTACAGGATCCATCTCAGGCTGTTTGCAAATGTGACGAGTCAATATAGCACTAGCAACTACACAACACCAACACCAACATGAAACTCAAATCATCATCGCTAACCATATAAATTCAATTACAACTACCATTACAACATCTTCTTCTTTCTATCTTTATCCATCTCCATCCCATCTTCAACCCACTCGTTCCAATCCACAACCTGAGCACACAACCCCTCCACCGTCGTACAACTCGCCTCACATCCAACACCCCCCTCCTCCGGCCTCCTCCTCGCCTCCTCATCGTCCACAGAATAATTCAAACTCGTCGCGTAAACCCCCGACTGCGCCCACCTAATAGCCTCTCCCGTCTCACTCAACAACCTAGCCAGAAACGGCACCGCATTCACCAACAGGCCGTACCACTCCACCAGATACGAGAGCACCAGCATCAGCACCGGCGGCGGATAACTCATGCGCAGGCCCATCGTACTCGCCGTGTCCAGGAGGAGATGAATATCGTCAAATCGCACTGGTTTCCCTCTGTCCGTCACGGTAAACGGCCGTCCGGCAACCTTGTCCACACCATCGCCCAGCAGCGCGTCTTCGTACAGCAAATGCGTCAGCGATGCGTTCTTGACATGTGAAAGACTGTCAACGGCAAACTCGCCACTGCATCTGGCCAGCGTCAAACGTGGCTTTTATTCAAACTGACATTACTAACGAAGCGGCAACTCTCAAAGCATACGAAGCGAGAACTCTTCTCCAAAAGTAAACGGCCGGCGTGCATCCAAGATGCGAATAGCTTCAGGCGGACTCCCCATAGCCAAAAGATGCAAAATCATCTGCCCTCCAAGAAACCCCACAGCCCACAACATCGTCATCAGTGCCATTTCTTTCCAAGTTGAACTTCTCCAGCAACCTCACCGGAACCTCCCACCACAATATATCGTCAATCCTTCCGAGGCGGCAGCTTCCCCTCCCAGTCAAATCCCATCCCTCTTCGCCCGCTCAAATACACCTCGGACATAATCTCTCGTCAGCGGCTCTCCCGCACCATCAACCACTTCTTGAGGCGTGTGTGAGAGCACCCAGTTCAGCCGGAGCATGGAAAGCACCAAGCAAATGGCGCCCACAGCGAGCACGACAAGATATTCGCATCATTTTTAAATTGATTCCAAATGAGACAAGCATACTTACGATAAACATGCACCAATGCAACGAATGATGACTATTGAATCTCCAAGTATTTAGCCATTATATCTGTTGGCTGACTAATCATTGTTCGGCAGCTCACCAACCCCAACGCACGTCTCACACTCTCACCACATCTCCACGGCCCCATCTCGTCAACTCCCATCAAGTTACTTGATTACCCTACTTTTTGCCTATTTGTACATCATCATTGATCCATATAACTCCCGTCTACTAGTCCCTAGAGTAACCCCTGAGCACAAAACGAAGAGACTCAGCATACTTCACCTTCTTTCGGGTCCAACCCCGTATGCTCTTACTCGATTCCTCGAGAAACCATCACTGTTCCGGCATATCTTGGTTCCCCTATATGCAATCGAATTGGCCAATGACGAACGCGAGATCAATGACCCAACGAGTCATTCGTACAAGTGCAAATTACGGCAATAAGCCTGTAATGTTACCGGGACAAATGCCAAAACAACTTCAGCTGATCCTTCTTCACCAAAACGCCCACTTCTTGTTCTTCTTCTTCACGTCTACTTCCACCAATGATTCGTGGAACGCATCCTGGTCAGTGACGCCTCTCATGGTGTCGTTTGAGGATCCAATATGATCCATGTGAGAAACCATTCCAAAGGCTGGCCTGAGCATGTCTTCAAAGACGTTTTCAGCCTCAAGCTGGTCGGTATTCCACATAGTCTTGTCACCATACTCCAAGTTGACATTTTGATCAAAGTGGCGGCGCAGACGAGAAGACGTTAGGCTCGCCTCAAAATATTTCTGCGGCAAAGCACTGTTCAGCGAAGTTTTGGGGCAGGCAAAAACTCGAACTGCCTCTGCACCCCGTCTACCGCTGGACAGGCTTTCTTCCATTGAATAGCTCATCGTGACTGTGAGGACACTATGATCTTTCTTCTTCCCGTGGCGGTATCGGGCAACTCGACGCATGGTGATGGCTTCAAGTTCGCGGGTACCATTGTAATCTGGATACTGAATCTTCACATCGCCCTTGTGATCGACCCTGCAGAAGAAAATGTTAGCTTGTTGCACACGCGCTCCTTTTTCCATTGACTTACAAGATGTCCATCTCGTCGACTAGAGACTTGACGTAACATTCCAATGCATACTCAGGCTCCAGAGCCCTCGACCGGACGGCGCGCGCCTTCATATCCCAAGCTCGTTGGGGGCAGTGAAGGTGGATTGCAAATATTTCGTGGCGCGGACCCCGGACTCGATATTGAAACTTTTGAGCGTTTAATTCAATAATGATGGACTCTTCGCCTCTTGGGCCAAAGTAGGTGCACTGGAAGTCGTACCAAATCTCCTTCTCAAATAAATTCCACGGGGTTTCACCTGGTGGCACAATGCCAACCAACATATTGGCATCGCCTTCCGATGTCGATAGAATAGGAGAGAAGCCAATACGGTCTTGTCGGAAATTCTCGCCATTCAAAAGGTCAGTCACATCCTTCGTTGCAAACACCGGGCCAGAACCAGTGTGGTTTACAATGCTCGGGGCCATTTGCTTTATATATATGCGCCCAAAAACGACTTCCAGGGAAACATAGCCCGACGTCAACTCAAGGATTTGCGACATTTTTTTAAGCTGATTCTCTGCATCTCGCAGGACATCGCTCTTCTCTTGCGGGACATCCCAATCGTTCTCACGGCAGTCCTCGGGTTTCGGTTCCTTTGAACTATCACCCGCTTTAGAAGACGACGCCACCGATTCCATTGAAGGAGTCGGATGGGGTCGACTAGTGCTTGCATTTGCATTGGCAAGTCGTGGTGGCCTTTGAGCTGGGGCATTCGGATACCTGGCAGCATCAGCATATCGTAGCTGTGGCTTCGTCTGCTTCGTCTGCTTCGGTGACTCTGGTGCTGCTCCAAGCACGGGAAAGTTGGAGTCGAACTAGAAGAGAGCATTTTTGTCAGTGTAAATTCATAGCTTTGCCTTGTCTTTTGGACTTACTTCGGCGTCAACTCTGGGCTCCCTTGGTGTCATAGAAGTTGAACGCGCATTTTGATCTCTAGGGGCCGGTCCCTGGTGGGCACTCAGACCAGTCCTTCTAGGAGAACGAGCTTTTTGAGACGAGTTGATGATGCTACGGCCGCCTCTCTGATTCATGGTCTGAAAAAACTCTTTCGGCTTTTCCTCAATTAATCCAAAGTCAACAAGATCATCAGCGTCGTGCTGCTGAGTGTCTGATAATTTGACCAGATCACTTGTCCAAATACCCGTTTGAACACTCTCCTGAGCTTTGGTGGGAACATTCGTCGAGTTGTGCTCACGAGCATCCATCAAACCAAATCGGGCCATGCCACCGGTATAAAAATGCACAGGGGCGTGGTCTTGAGCTTCTAGGGGATTGCTTTCCGTCACAATGGTAGAAGTTTCGGTCTCAGTCTCAGTCTCAAGCTCAGATGGTTCGCAACTTTGAAGGTGAGTAGAGGGAGAACCCTCATAGACAATGTCCAAACTGTCTGGTTTTGGAGGCGAATGATGAGCCTGCGGAGCCTGCGATTCATCATCATCTAGCCATATGAGGTCATCGGAACGTTCAAATCGCTCGAGCCGGATGATGTCTTCATTGACTGCTTGAAGGTCCGCAACTGTGCTTCGAACCTCACTGCCGAGCTTTTCATCTTCACACGGAACCTCCTCGTCTGAGTCATTGAGAAAGATGAGAAGATCTTCTTGGCCGTTGTCAGACGCCGCAAACAGACGTTGAGTTGTGCTCTCCAATTCTTCTAGGCCTGATGCAGGGCCCGTTGTTGTTGATGGCTCATATATGTGGGAGTACTCGCTCTCGGTAATGGCCAGTCGGTGCGTAGATCTTACGAATGTATCCGCATCATGCAATTTTGGAGACAGCTGAGCCGACGATAACGGCTGTTGGTAGGCAAGAAGCTTCTGGTCGTCGTGTAGCTCTTGATTCTGTGCTACTCTGTAGTCATTGTCCACAGATACAGGGGAGGTTGGCTTCAGGTGATCGTCTGCCACCGAGTGATTGGGGACACTTTGACTGTTGTGCACAGGTCCACGAAAGGTATTGGATGCCCTTGTTTCTGTTGGTTCCGGGATCGGTTGATCCTTTGCATGTTTCCAATCATGGAATATTTGAACCTTGGCGTTCTTTCTCTTGGTAGGCAAAATGTAACCTTTGAAGGCATTGAATGCCTGTCCCACTTCGAGCTTGGGCGTATCTTTCAGCGGATAAACAGTATTATCAGTGGTCCAACGACCAGCTCTATCTCGGGCGTGGATCCTTATGGTAGCCGCATTTGAGAGGTACTTGTACTCCTCCGCAATAGCCAAGCTGCCGGACCGAACGGCAAAGGTTGCCTGGACCAACCCAACATGAGACATCCATCTGTATGTGAGTTTGGTTGCTGCGGGTCCCTCGAGTAGAATGAGGTGCGATGATACCTTTGGTTTACTTGACTGTCTCTCGTTAGATATCTTGGTGTTTGCTATGGCTGTAGCAGAGCAGAGAATAAAATACGCACCAGTAGATTCAGAATCGTCTGAAGCCTTCGGACCGCCCTATCAACCAGATCCATTGACTGCCAGGATCCAATGTAGATAAGATTCTCCCTTAGATTGTATGACATTTCACACGAGTTGTGAAATGCAAAGTCTCCAAAGTGGTTGGGCGCGTTATCGGATTTCGAAACGTGAGAGAAAACGGACAACAACGTATCGATAGAGACTCCAGTAGAACTCTGTAACCCTCTCCACACTGATTTGAATGGCATTTTGGCCATGATGAATGGAAACCTGTACTCCTCGAAGTCTTGATGAATGTCGTCTCCAATAGATTTGAAGACGACCCATGGGATTATGAGAGGCTCATTGGTTTCCCTGGAGACGACGTCTGGGTGATATGTGCCCTCACGCACATCAGGATCGACTACGTTAAATTCCAGTGGCCGGACCTCTTGATTCAGGAGCTGGTTGATAAGACACTGGATGACATCGGAGACTCGGGTCTGATACTCAGTCACCGTGATGCATTTGAACCAGGGAATCTCCGGCTCATACAGTATCTCGATAAGTTTATCCTGAAGGAATAGTTAGTGGGGTCTCCTACCAAACCAATATACCACAGAACATACCTGACAGGCCGATTGCGCAGATTCAATAATACGCTTGACGCCTAGCGGGAGCAGTGGAGGGTTGCAGGTGATGTAGAACTCTTCGACACCACAAGACCCAGGTGATGGGTTCGGCGCTGCCAATAAGGCCACGGCTGTGGATAGTGCCGCCGCATCGTACTCGGAGTCTCCGCAAAACATTGTGACAAAACGTGCACAAACGACAGTTGAGATATAAGTAACAACAGCCTGTGGCTTCTGATCAGCTTTTATATCTTGTAGACATTCCCATGCAAAGCAGAGAGTTGCTGGTATATAGGCATGGAGGCGCCTCTGTGCCTAGAAAGAAATCGCAATAGGGAATTTCCAACTTACCTAGCATTCAAGCCACACTCGAGGTACAATCAACTGTTCCTACCGCAGAAATCAAGTCATAGAAGCTTCCAAAGAAATCCAGAATGCACCTAAGCGACCTCTGGAAATGAGGCAGGTCAGCAGGGAACCGAAGCATCAACACCCAAATCAGTGTCCAAATAAACCCGGCTACGCTCTTGCACCGAGCCGGTCAAAATAGAATACAAAAGAAGGACCAACGGATAGGAAACACGAGAATACAAAGACGAAGGTTTTATGCCATTCTCGTCATGTGCTGATGGAGGCTGAGGCTGAGCTTGTTGATTGGCAAAGAAGAGAAAGAGGAATGGGGAGAAGAGGAAAAAGGAAGAGAAGAGGAGGAGTATGGTAGATAAATAAATGAATAAATAAATAGTGCCCGAGAATATTAGGGTTGTCTTTATAGAGCGTAGCACAGCATCTGCCAGGTGGGTGGCAGCTGCGAGGGAAAGTGCAGCAGGCACGTGAACTCCTGACCGCTTTGCACGAGAGCAATTCACTGCAGCTTCAATAGCTTCAATGTTGCCTGTAAGTGAATAATACAGGTAATTCTATTATTCAGAAAAGCATAGAAATATGTGAGTGTGCAAATAAGAGAGTGTGAATAGGAGAGTGTCATCTAGAAGTGGTGTATGCATCTTCTGTCGAGGATTGTTGATACAGCTTATTCACAGCTGTATTTTGCGTAATTGTGTCACTGTAGAATTACTGGATTCAATAGCAGTAGTAAAGTATATACTTCATTGGTATTTGATCCCTATTTCCTCAATGCCACATCTGGTGGCTACAAAAGTGTAGCAGGTAAGACAAAGACGCATCAACTCACTGTCTGCAATACACCAAATCACTCAGCAATGACTCAAGAGAAACAATAGCAAAATCCGCAAGTCAAGTCTTAATATATGCATTCATATTCCATATCTTGCATTCTCTTAATCCACAATGGCTCCTTATTTATCATTTATCTATATATATATATATGCAGTGTACTATAACTCTCTCGCAGCCAAGCGTAATCTTATTCTCTCCCAGCTCCGTATCGCTCTGTTCCAAAAACGCAAACAACAGACAATAGCGCAAGCATGGTGGAGAGATTCTACCGCTTTAGATTTCTTTTCATTCTTTTTCTTTGTTCTTTGTCCTTTGTGAAAAAAATGCATCCAACGCCAAGTGCATCACGAAAGCAAAGGCTTCCTAGCATGCAAAATACAGAAGAGGAGGGGAAGAGAAAACAAGGGTCGGGGGGAGGGAAGAAGACTATCATATCCTGTCCAAAGCCAACTGACCGCTCTCTCTATGTAATTAACAGAAACGAATGAAGAAGTAGTAGGGAGAAAGAAAAAACACAAGTTGAATGGAGGGAGAGAAGGCGAAGAAGTAATAAAAGCAATAAGCAAAAAGAAAAAAAAGAGAGGGTGAAGGGGAGAAGGCAGGAGAGAGAGAGAGAGAAAGTGGTATCATTATTTAAAGTCGCTGTAGCCACACATGGGTGGTGGGAAGTGGGAAGCAGAATAACATAAAGCAGAAGAAAGAAGAAGAAGAAAGCCATGAGCATAGAGTCCCCCCGTAAGAATGCACCGACAGTTTCGATATAAAAACGCAAAGTGGTTCCAACGCCTGAATGGAAAGGAAAAATCCAGAGGGAAAATATGGCCGTGATAAGAGGAGAGAACAGTAGAGACAGAGAGACGACGCGTGGCACAGGGCTGTGATGCCATCATGCAGCTTCACCTTCACCTTCACTCAGCGCCTTTGACGTTCGCCTTGACGTTTAGCGCCCATCTCAGCTTGTCCAGCGTCTCCCTAGACTCTTCCAGTATTCTCTTCTGCTCGGCTTCCGTCTTCCTGGCGTTCTCCTTGATGTCCTTGAGATTCTCCTCCTGCGCCTTCTTGTACTCCTCAAACAAGCGTGCAATGTCTTCCTTTTCGCGCCTCAGCTTCTGGATGTTGCTGTCCTGCTGCTCGCACAAGTCTCGCAGTGTCTGGATCTTATCGTCGTCCGACTTGCGCTCGTCAACGATGGTGGTGATTTCGGTCTTGATCGTGGCAATGGCCTTGTTGACCTCGTCGCCCTGGTCGCGCCAATGGGAGGAGATGGCGTTGTACCGGCCTTCCATCAGCTGCGCGTAGCTTGTTGCGTCGTCGGCCTGCGTTTTGGCGTCGCGCTTGGCTTTTTCCATTTCGTCCCTCCAGTTGCGCTCCAGCTCTTGAGCCACCACGGCCTTTTTCTTCTCCATGTCGACCGTAGCCATGAGGGTTTCGACCTGGCGTTCTTTTCTCGCCAGCAGCGTCTTGGTGACGTTTGCTTCCAGCAGTCGGCTTTCGTAGTCGCTGACCATGCGCTCCATCTTGTCCTCGACCAGCTTGGCCGCCTGCTTGGCCTCTTCCGCGCGCAGCTTCTCAATCTTGATCTCGCGCTTCAGGGCGTCATTGTCGCTGACGAGCTTGTTGATGACTCGACCCGTCTTCCCCAGACCGGCCTTGCCAATTGTCGAATCCCATTGCGCGCTGTCCTGGTTGTCGAGATCTCCGTCTCCCAAGCCGCCGTTCTCTTCTGGCGGTGCTGGAGTTATGACTCTTGGTATGGGACCGACGACTTCGATGGGGGCCTCAGGCTCAGGCACCTCAGGGACGGTGGTGTCGAGATTGGGTTTCGGGGATGGCGCCTCCTCGATGGTCCCGTTGGACGCCACGGTGGACAGTCCGCTAGCCCTGCTGGTGACGCTGCTGGACAGCCCGTTGCTCTCGGGGCTCGTCTCGGATCCCTCGAAACTGGGCACGCTGCGGATCGTGGCCGTCCTGCCCAGGACCTGAGCCTGCTTGGAAACGGAGGCGGCGCGACTCGGCATGGCGTTGACGGTGCCGGCAGAAGCTGGTGTTAAGGTTCTGGTGCCCGGTGAATCATCTAGCGAGGGGCGCGCGGGATTGGAGGCTGCGAGGGGTGATTCGCATCGGCGGTCAGTCAATCAATCAATCACTCGATCCGGTCCAGATAGCAGAGATGAATCGGGGGGATGTTTGTTTGGTGATGGATGTGGTTTGTGGTTTGTGCAGGGCAGTGCAGTGCAAGTGTACAGGTACAGCACAGTGCAGTACGAGCCAGGTACGGAATAGGCGTAGTAAGCAGTCGTGTGTCCAAAATAAGGTACAAAGTGTCATGTGTAATTAAGAGGTGGAGCTCGTTTTCGCGTAAATGAGCAGCAATGCGATGCGTGCAACGCGCTCATTACATGGAAAACCGGAGCCCGGGAGAGGCGAGGATTTTTGGCGTCAGAGTGCAGTGTACATAGCGATCAAGGGGGGAGAGTAAATAGTCCGTAAAGAGGAAATAACAGTGGCAACGTGAACTAACTCTTCATACCTTTTGTGCCCTGCAGCGAATCCTGGTGAATGCTGAAAAACTGCTTGTGAAGGCGGCGAAGGGCCATGTCTGTCCGCAGCCTTGCTTTGCTTTGCTTCTTTCACTTCGATTCTCTTCCGTCATCCAACGTCTCACACGAATGAATATGACGGAAACGGCCGTGTTTCGTTTACGCCGCAAGCACCGCTGAAACCGCCAGCCCGATTCCGCTGTCTTCGAGTGCCCTGTGCTTCTGTATTATGAGCCGGGGGAGCGGCAAGGGTAGATGAGATTGGTGATGTAAGATGAGCAGAGCTGGGGGGGTGCAATGTTTGACGATCACGTATCAGAAGAGAAGCAGCAAATGTCAAGTATAAAAGAAGAGAAGAGAAATAAAATAGAAGAGAAGAGAAGAAACAGAATAGACGAGATACGAGCAAAACAAATTAAAAAAAATTCACGTCATGCCATGCAACAAAAGGGCGGTCTTTCGTTAGTTAGTTGGCACTTTGCACACGTAGCTATACCGCCTCTCACTAATAAACAAGGGGAAGCCCCCAACGGCAATGGACGGCATCCAAGGGCATCAACACAAATGCTGCCACCGCTACCAATCACAAAGAAGCTGGAGAAAAAAAAAAGCAAAAACACAGCAGCCCCTCATCCTTCGTTGTTTTTTTGCCGTCTCTCTCTCGCCTGTCGTGTCTCTGCCGCCTCTACTCCGTATGTCTCTCTCTCATCTCTACTCGGCCTGCAAGAAAACAGGGTCAGCCTGCAGGGCTTCACGTGTCGCGTGCATTGTGTGGTGCATTGTACTCCGTAATCGTCTGCAAGTCGTTAAGAAGGATGCATCCATGCATGCATGTGAAGGGGCTGGCCAGGCAACGAAGACGTGCGCAGCAACTCCAATGAAATATCGCCAACGTTCGTTATTCATCATTGGATGGGCGTATGATGTAACTGCACGACGAACCTTGGAGATGCAAAATACGGGGTAAATCACAGTAACATTGATTGACCGTCCAACGCCGCGCCGTTGCTTCTCCCTGCATTGCCAATGTCACTTCGGTTTTTTGAACTGACGGCTTCTTTGTTAGCGAGAAATAAGCTGCAGGGTACCCCATTCAATCCATCGACGAAGCTATTGGGGACAAATCTCGCTTCTCAGGCGGCGTGACAGTAGAACCTCGGGTAGATGACGCATGAAGCCGGATACAGCAGAGAGGAATAGCATCTGAGACAGGTACGGTAAACAGTTCTCATGATTGTGGGACGAATAAAGGGAAAAATACTGCAGGTAATTGAGAGGTACAATATGTTCCTGTAAGAGGTAGGTAATAATGGTGTTGTTGTCCAAATACCCAGCTGCTGAGTATTTATTTAATTGCCCACCAAACTCTTCATCTGTCGTGTGTGAATCTCATGCAAAAATTTATCCTCACCCCCTTCGTCCAATACACTGAGCAGTCTCCGTGTAAGCCATCCCTATACATACACATCTCTCTTATACCCCGGATATCCGCGCCATCTTTTCTCATGTTCGCGTGGCGGTCAACGAAGCGCCTTGCCCCATTCCATACGGCAGATTCTACGCCGCTATACGACTCAGTAAAGTCCCTCTATGTTGTCCAATCATCATCTGGCCATGCATTCTGTGACGATTCCCTCCCAAGTTCGAGCCAAGACTTTTTCTTTGTCTTCCACAGCTTCTTGCTGCCGAGCCCTGTCATCTTTCAAGATGTTGGTATCCCATCTAGCACCCTCCCCTAGTCATTCCATAAGTAGGTACATCGCCATCGTTTATGTGGTAATGGCAGCTCCTGCTGGTGCTGGTGTCGGGCTATCATTGTTTTCGCGGTTTGTTGCATTTTCTATAAACAGCGGCCGATATTTGCTAAGATATTTGCCGGCCATAGCCCTAGCATCTTCGTCTGTTCCCAAAAGTCAGCTCTGCATGCCCCCGACCTGGTAGACGTATGCTCTAAACGTGGTAAAAGGGAAGGAGGAAGAAAAAAAAAAAGGGAGGGGGGAGAAGCAACGTACAGTCTGTCCAAATATCTTGAACCGTATCCAGAGCAGCCTCTTTGATGGGAGGCCGCATAATCACCAAATACAGCAAACTCGTCAACGCCAACTGCGTCACGCTCGGATCTCGACACATGTGCTTCACGCGAGAAAGAATCGCCCGGTTCAGCTCGGGAATCTCGCTCAGAAACCGCGTCAGCACCTTGTCTTGCGGGTGCAGGTACGGGAGAAACCCGTCGATGAGCCGCAGCGTGCACTTTTCGTAGTATAGCGGATGGTCGCCCCCGGCCTTTTGCTGCACCTTGTCGTTGTACCACTCCTCGCAAAGCCATGATACCGCGACGTCAATGTGCTTTCGGAAGTCTTCCATGATGTAGTTGTAGAGAATCTCCCTGATGCCGTTGTTGAGGGACGACGGCCGGCTGGAGTCGTCTGCCTCGGCCTTGACTGATATCTCCTCGAGCCCTGCCGATGACCGTGTTGCGAGACGTGCCAAGATGGTCATCCAAGAGTCCCTGCTCTCGGAGCTCGCTGCAAGGCGGCTGAAGCCGGCCTTTTGCTTCTTCGTTGCTGGTTCGTCTAGAGACTTCATCATGTCCAGCACTCTTGTTACCGTGCCATTGCCCGCGTTGAGGGCCATCTCTGGCGTCAACTGCTGCGGCTGGGGAAGGCTGAAGGACCTCAGCCCCAACGTGTCGTCCAGGCTTATTCTGGGTTCGGCCACGGCCGGCGCCGGGGCGTTATCCAGCTTGTTCAGAATCTGCTCCGTATCCTCTGCCTGGTAAAAGTCTGGCTCATAGTCGTCCTCGTCCTCCTCGACACCCAGAGGCGCGGTGTTTGGATTCAGCTCCGCCGGAGGGCTATTGTTCAGCATCTCCAGTCGGCCGCGAACGCCATCTACAGCCTTTGCGAGGACCTGGGCGTCCAACCTAGACAGGGTATTCACGGCAATTCTGGCTACGAGGCTGGGGGGGACCTGAGAGACGTCGAAGAACTTGAGTCCATCGTTGCCAATAAGGGTAAAGACATCGGCCAGGCTATGGGGGCCTGGGCCCAAGGAGGGGATCTGGATCTGGGAGGCCTCGATCCGCGGGCGTTTGGCATCATATCCGTCTTGTGGCTTGGGCTCCAGGGGTCGTTTCCGGCCAGCACTGTCGAAGAGCTCGGCTACCATACGCATTGTGCCCTCCACATGCTGCTGTATTCTAGGCACGATTGGGTTGTGAGGGTCTCGCTTACTCAGGTGAATCAACAGCAGTCGTGCCGTCTTTTCCATGGACTTGATCATCACCTTGGTCTTGGGGGTCAGGGGTGAGTTGGCGGCTTGTAGAGGGTTGAAGTTGAGCAATGCATTGAGGATGCGACCGGACGTGGCAGGGCGAGTCCGCACCATGATGGACAAGCAGTTCAAAGTCGCATCTACAAGAAGACCATCGCTAAGCTTGGTGAGTATGGAGCCAATCCTCGTACTGGATCTGAGTTGGAACTTACTTGTTCCCCTGTAATATGCTCAACATGCGGTCCAACAGCCCACTTGCCTCTGCCTCGAGAGTTCTAGGATCGAGCGTCTGGTGATTGGGCGGGACTTTGTCCAGAGAGACATCCAGTCCGCCGCCATACTAGAAGACAAATCATGTGTTAAGGAAGTCTACCTTTTTTTTGGTCCAAGAACAGCCGTCATTTCTTACCCTGTGTTCAGCGCCCGAGGCAACGCTTTGCGCCAGCACCACTCGCTGGGCAAACTTGATGCAGCATATCCTCACCGTGGGAGGGACATTGTCCCACAGCTGCAAAATCTTGTGCTTGATACTCACCATTCTCTCCCACGTCACCGTGTCGTAGCTGTTGTTGATGCTGCGATGGTGGCAAAAGTCAGTTCAACGATACGTTTTCTTTTACAATGGGAAGAGAAAGAAGCCACCGACATCCACCTCATGGCCAGCGGGTAGATGCTCGCTGCCGTCTGTATCACATTCCTCAGGACCTGTGCATCACCCTCCTGCTCAATCAGCGACTCCAGCGTCGTCAACACGTATGGCTGCATCGTCTCCTTCTCGGAATTGGGCAGCGCCGGCGTGGCAAATGCCTCGGCCAGGAAATCAGTGACCCATCGCCGCAGCTCTATCGGCGCCGTGGGCCCAATGATGGGCAGGATGCCTCTGACCACGCTCGGATAGTACTTGACGTCTCCCAGGACGAGCTTGCGGGCATCGTTGAGCTGGCGGATCTGGTCTGGCACAGAGAGGGCCGACGAGGAGGCCATGACGTCGACGAGGCGGCAATGGCAGGCAGATCGATATGGATATAGATGGTGGTTATCTCTCAATGCGTGGGACGAGCGATGGGCACGAGCGAAGCGGACGACATCAGAGGAGGGGAGAAGAATGCAGAGTGCAGATGCAGATGCAGCATTTGAGGTCGCGCGACAAACAGGCTAGGCTACTGGAATAGTATCAATCTCTTTCTTCTAGTCGATCGTCATGCCCTGCGCCAATCTCCCACACCAGCCACCACAAGTTCTTGAAGCTCGTGACTCGGAGTCGCAGCAAGTCGCGCCTGTCGATATGGCGCTGCCGAGGCTCGTCGTTTGTCGATGTCGAGATGCTTGGCGAGCCGGTTTCTTTTGGTGAGTCGCAAAGGCAATGCAGATGGGCGGATTCGGATTTGCTGGTGCTTGCGGGAAGCTCTGCCAAAAGGTTTTGGCGACGGGAACGTGACGCGGGTCCCAAAGGTGGCAGATCCCTGGCAGCAGCAACTCGTCAGAACTTTTTGGCTCTAGGCCAAGAATCCGGCTGGCTGCTTTTTCGAGGTACCGACTCGGGCGGCTGGCTGCTAACAGCATTGCCTTGAATGCACGGCGGATGCTGTTTAGCCGGAGAAGCGCCGCCAAGGTCCGTTTCTGCGGCTCATCCCACTATCCGGCGCATGATACGATGCATCTTGTGGCCTTGGACAAGAGCTTTGCTGCGACATACTGCGGAAAACATGTACAGCTCTCCATATCGAGCAATGGCGTACGTCTCCCATCTACAAATGCTCGTTCAATTTTGCGAAACTTCAATTAACAGAATATTTGTTCCAGATCCCATACCACCTACTACGATCGGCGCCTGCGACAAGGCCCTGCCCTTGTCCGAGCGAGACGGCCATATCTCTTCAAGAATGCTCTGACCGGCCTTGGGCTCTTTGCGCTCGTTGGAGGCGTTTGTAAGCTGATGGAATATCCAATCCCCGATTCGCCCGACCACAATGACTGACGCTGTCTCTTCTCTTCTCTTTACAGACTGGTACACCATCAGCGCCGTTGGGCAAGACGATTTCGAGGATGTCAAGGTTCCGGATGCGCCTCGACAGGCGTCCAAGGCGAAATAAATACATGTATACATACTTATCCATGAAGGGAGACTACATTATTTACGACAACGAGATGGGGGCGTCTGGGTGTTGCAAATTACAATCCGTCAGCTAGCATCGCTGTGTACTATTACTTTTTTAGACTTTGAAAATGGGCTTTGTCGATTCAAAGCCGCTTGCCTCTCCTACTTTATACATCACATGCCACAATCAGTTAAAGCCGCAATTGTTCAAATAATATTCTTTGCCTTGAATATGTGTAGAAAAAAGTAATAATACGAAGAAACAAGCCGCCATTTCTGTACAATGAAAGACTTCCCATCTGCCATGCAAAGACAATCCCGTTGCCGCCAGTGTCAACCTCCCGAAACCTGGCCATGATAAACGCCGTCAAATCTTTATTACCAGTGTAACCATCCTTGAACCCTTCAGACCAAAAAAAAACACGCATAGACAAGAGAGAAGATGAAAAACAAAGGGCCGCACTTCCTTTTACAATGAGCCGACAACAAGCCCTAATCTTGGGTATCATTAATGTCCGAACGCAGAAATCCTCATATCACAGCCCAGCTACGCGGGCCCTTTACCTGAACAATATGCATCCCCCCCCCCTACACCTTTCCAAATGGAAAAGCAGGCACCTCCTAAGCCGCTGCCGTTTTTGACCCGCGACCAAGTCCCGAGATGCCGCCCATTTGCTTCATTTGGTGAGATGCTGGGTTCAGGATGTTCCGCGTTATTTCGGGCGATTCGGATAATCGTGCGGAGAGAGCAGGCGATCGAACTGCTCCCGGGCCATCGAGAGCTACCTTGAGATCGTTCGAGGCGGAAAGCGCATTTTGTGGCGTCCGACCAGCAGGGACGGGGATGGCAGGCTCAGGGCGAGCTTCCGCCGAAGCTGGATGGTGCTGGTAGAATTTATGAGAGGAGTGATTCGGGTTTGCCCAAGGCGTGTTCTTGACAAATTGCTCTCCCGCTGGGTCAAGACGAGTCAGGTGTGGTGGTTGATATTCCTCACGGATCTGACTTATCGAGGGCTTGTGCCGCACACGCCGGGTTTGCTGATGGCAGGTCAGCAAATGTGAAATAACGTTTACGCAATGGCCAGCTGTAGTAAAAGTTTCGGACTCACTTCCATCATGGCCAAGTCAGCTTCCAGCTCTGATGCGGATGCTCCTTGCAGCTCCGGTCCGGCTGGGAAGCCTTCGTACTTGGCGAGGCCTGCGAGAGTCGACACCTCTGTGTTGTAGGCAATGGCGTTCCTGACACGCTGCGAGGGATCCTTTGGGAACAACAGGCCGTAGTCTGCCAAACTGTGCGCACTCCGCCGAGCACTCTGCACATCGTACCATTGCCTGTTGAGAGCCTCCAGAGCATGCTCTCGCTTCTCTCGGATGGCCTGAAAGTATTGGCCCCAGATTTGGGCCTTCTGTGCTACTGCGCGCCGCTCAAGGGCCTTGAGTCGGTATTCGTGCTCAGTATTGATAGCCTGCAGCTTCTGTTCGAGTCGGTCATCAAGGCACTGCTTCATGTTGAGGTATTCAGGATGTGTAGGCTCTGGGGCATGAAGCGACTGCTCCTCTTCTTCGAGCCTCTGTAGCCTATCCTTGTAAAGCCTGCAAAAAAAAAAGTGAGCAGAGCGTCGTCGAGTCGTCGAACAAGATGGACGGCTTACCTGTCTCTGAAGATGCCGAACATTTCCTCTATCTGAGTCCAGTCTCGATAGGCAGCTTGCTTCTTTTCTACTAGTTTGTTTCCCCCCTCAAATTAGCATGTGTATGATATATCCGACTGATTTTTGGGAAGCTTACGTTCTTCAAGATTTCTCGCCGCAGCGTCAGTCTCTTCGTCAGCTTCGGGCTCTGCCTCGTCTTCCTCGGGGTGATCGGCCTCGGCCTCTTCCTCCATTGTGGGGTCTTGCTGCTCGTCACGAACTTCAGCTCGAGCTTCGCTGTCGGCATCATCCGAGACGACCGTCTTCCGCTTAGAACCGGTGCGTTTCGTCTTCCTTGTCACTTCTGGAAGCTCATCCTCTGCCGGTGTGTCTTGGGCCGTGGCAGACGCCTCATCGTCGTCCCCGGGGGAGCCGCGTCCGCTTGCCGGGATCGCAGCCGGTGTCGCGTCATCTTCAGCAGCTGCGGGAGGATCGTCGCCATCTCCGTTGGCAGCGGAGATTGATCCGGTGCGTTTCCTCGCCGGCTGTTCTAGGTCTAACGGGTGTTCGGCGACGGCAGATCGCTTCCGCTTCCTCTCTTGCGAATCGCTCCGGGCACCTTCATCCACCTTCAAAGCCGTCGGCATGGGCTTTGTCGGCGATTCGTTGTCACCAATGTCGTCTTCGTCTTCGTCTTCATCGTCGTCCTCGTCGATGCGGCTGTCGTCGCCTGAGGCAGAGTCATCGCCGCCGTTGGCTAGCGCCCGGCGGAGCTTGCTCGGAGTGTGCTCAAAGACCTCTCCGTCATTGAAGTGCCCAATTCCGACATCACGGTGTCTCTGTATCTGCGGGGTGTCGTAGAGTCTCAGGGTTTCGGCTTCGGTGTCGTTGGCCTCAGAGTTAACGTCGGACGCTGCGTCGGAAAGGGCGCTGTCAGAGTCTGATCCGCCGTGGTCGGTGGCACGGGCGTCTTCAGGACCGACGCTCCGGTTGTCTCTGTCCAGATGCATGTGCTCAATTTCTTCGTCGTTGGCATCTTTGTCGTCGACCTCGCTGAGCGGGCTGGAGATGTTGCTGTCCTCGAGATCGCCGCCCGTGGCCACGGGGGGGAAAGCAGCCGACGCCGAGGCCGTCGCTGCCATTGTGCTGCCGGTAGCGCAGAGCGAGGCTCTTGAGCAGACTGCTGAAGCAAATCGGCCGTCGAGACGAGGGCGGCTTCAGCTCTGTCGGTCGACAGTCGGTCGACAGTCGGGTCAGAGGACCGGGCGCGGACACCAGCACAAAACAAGGTCGGCTGCGAAGAGTTTGAGCGGGCGCTGGGAGGTGGGATCGGGGGCCGGCGAGCGGACGAAGGGCAAAACGACGTGATGCAGATCCGCTGGCCAAGCTGAAGCTCAGGCCGTGTCTGGACGGTCTTTTTGTCTCCGTGACGGGGTCGTGGCAGAGAGGCCGGAACGGGCTGGGAGGGGAGAGGAAGAAGGACAAGGTGCCGCTTCGCGCATCTACGAAGTACAGCAGGTATCGGCTGTGACCTTACAGAGCGCTGCACCAGCCGCCTGCACAAGCCCCGACAGGCGAGCCAGGCCCTGGAGCACTGGAGCGGCGCCCGGGCGGTGAATCCTGGCGTGGCAGAAACGCGGTCATCTGCGGGCCTTTGGGGCCAGCGAGGCCAATGACGCATTGTTCCGCTGAAAGCCCGGCGGCGGGACCCAAATTTTTTTAGAGCTTGCTGTGAACTTTTCTGTCGCTTCCAGTGGCTCCGTCGCAGTTTGGCGAAGCGCCTGTCCAGCGTCTCTTTTTTTGTCGAACCCTCTCGCTGCAGAAACAGGTGCAAAATGGCCAAATCGTGAGTATTTCTGCAATTGAGGGTTTTGGTTGATCTTGCTGATTTTTTTTGGTGCAGAAAAAATGCGCTGGCCGTGGCGTCCAAGGCCATTGACCCCACGCTCGATGCTCTGTTCGCCTCCAGTGTAAGCATTCTTTCTTTCTTTTCTTTTCGATCTGATCAGAGCAACGATTGACGTATTTGTTAGGCTGGCCCTGTGAATGTTCCCTCACAACCTCGACTAGGAGCACCGCAAATCAAGAAAGGCTCAAGCGCTGCCAAATCAAACGACGAAGACGGCGATGACCAGGGCGACGATGAGGTGCTCTCTGAAATCAGCGAAGAGTTGGACTATGGCGACGATGACGAAGAAGAAGCAGGCGACGACAGTGCTGAGAATGAAGGTGATCAAGACGGCAACGATGAGGATGCCATGTCGGTGACATTGGAGGCGACTGAGACAGAAGAGAAAGTCAACGGCCTGGAGGAAGCCAAGACGAAGCGTGACAGAAAACGCAAGAGGAAGCAGGACAACGACGACCTTGAGGGCAAATATCTGGCCAAGCTTGCGGACAATGACGAGACTGAACCATCTGGTAAGCGCCTAAAGGGAGATGACGGGGATGCCCAGGATGGCGCCCAAGAGGACGACGAGGACGAGGTGCCCGTGCACGAGTCCCTCACGCAAGAGAGCAAGCAATCCGAGGTTGAGAAGGCCGCTCGGACTGTTTTCTTGGGCAATGTTGCCACAGAGGCCATTTCATCCAAGTCAGCCAAGAAAGAGCTGATGAAGCATCTCTCCTCGGTTCTCGACAAGGATGCCTCGCCGCCGCAAAAGGTCGAGTCTCTGCGCTTCCGGTCGGTGGCCTTTGCTACCGGCTCGATGCCCAAACGAGCGGCCTACATTACCAAAGCCTTGATGGATGCCACCACCAAGTCCACAAACGCATATGCAGTCTTTTCAACTCCCGCGGCAGTTCGGAAAGTCGTTGCAGAGCTCAACGGAACCGAAATCCTCGGCCGTCACATCCGAGTGGACAGTGTTGCACACCCAAGCCCAATGAACCACCGCAACTGCGTCTTTGTCGGAAACCTGGGCTTTGTCGACGACGAAACTGTTTTGAACAGGAAAGCCGACGGCGAGACGGTTGAAAAGAAGCGCAACAAGGTGCCTTCCGATGTCGAAGAAGGCCTCTGGCGCACTTTTGGCACCCAGGGCAAGGTTGAGAACGTCCGTGTTGTGCGTGACTCCAAGACCAGAGTGGGCAAGGGATTTGCATACGTGCAGTTTTATGTAAGTTGTCCCTCTCGCCCGGCGACGAGATTCCCTCTTACTTTTTCACGCGGTTGCCTTGTAATCCCGTTTTTCTTTCTCACTCTCTCTTTTTTCCCTTCTTGTTGCTGACTTGGCTTTCCAGGACGCCAATGATGTAGAGGCAGCTCTTCTTCTCAACGGGAAAAAGTTTCCCCCCATGCTCCCCCGTCAACTCCGTGTAACGAGAGCAAAGGATCCGCGCAAGACGGCCCAGGCTGTCGAGCGGGCCAGGTCCAAGGCAGATGTGGCCGATGGCGCTAGCCGCAGCACAAAGTACAGGGCCAAGGCAACTCCAGAGCAGCAGGCCGCCGCCGGACGAAGCCGCAAACTGCTGGGTCGGTCTGCGGCTGCAAAACAGCGACATCCGGGTAGGAGGTCGTTTGCACCGGCGGCAAGGGACGGTGAGGCGGCAGACGGGATCAAGACTCCCGAGGCCATCATTTTCGAGGGCCGCAGAGCGTCGTCCAAGGATGGGCTTCCCAAGGACCTCAAAATGGGCAAGAAAAATAAGAAGAAGGCGGGCAGGCCAATGAGACCGCAGAACCGCAGCGCTAACCGGGCTGCGGCGTGGAAGAAGAAGTAAGAAGAGAAGAGAAAAATCACCCGAAGAAGCGAGCCGGAAGAGAAAATCGACAAGACAATGCAAAATTGAAGAAGAAGAAAATCCTGGGGGTGGCCGCCCTGCTCCAGGTTAAGCAACGGGGGGTGATGGAGTGAGCGAGTTGAGTTTGAGTGATTCCCTGCCTTTGCTTTGCTGGCCCTGGGCCTTGTAAGAGGCAGCACTTTGGTATAAGGTGCCAAGTAAGGTATAATACGGGCCTGTTTTCTGTGGAAAGGCGAGTCGGCTTACTCATCACATGAGAGGGCGGGCGGGCCGTCTTTTTTAAAAAGTGTACATATCAAAAGTCGTTTTTTTTTTTTGACTGCGTTTCCCCCCTCCTTTGGGAGCCCTCTTTTTAATCACTGCCTGCTGCCTGTCAGAGGGTACCACGTATCTAATTTTTTTTAAGTCATGGATGTCATTGCCGCCAACTGCAGGGCAGAGAAAGAGGAGAAAAATCATTGGCGTTTGGTAGAAGTGAAAGAAGATACATGTAAAAAGGGTTACAGGGTACCTCGCCGAGTGCAACATGTGAATGCTCTGAAGAGTACATCTATTACCTGCAGTGGATTTATATGTCTACCAAGGTACTCGAGTCTGTGCATGATGAACGCTGAATACCGCCTCAAAGACTTAATATTAGCATCCAACCTGTAAGAAATACACATTGGCCCTGTATCGCCACCTTGTCAAACCGATGCCACGTCATTCAAACGAAGCCCTGCATCCAATGACAAAACCTGAGTTGTCAGCATAACTCGTACATGCATGTATCTGCCAAGGTACGGAGGCAGCAAGCAGCATGGATCTTGAATCCGTTGTAGACACGCACACGGCACACGAGTTTCTCTCCTCCATTCATCGATTTTTCTTCAAAATACCAAGATGACTAAACTACTAAGGTGTCCCATCCCTATATAGCCACTCCCAGGCCTCCTCCTTTACAAAAATTTGTTGAATATCATTATGTACAACGAAAGAAAACTTTTGGTGTGATTAGAGGTATCTTTTTTCTCTCTCGCATGCTTGCTCCCAAACGTACATTTCCAGCAAAAGAAAAAAAAAAAGCAAAGACAAAAGAAACAGAAAGCAGAAGCAAAAGAGGGGAATGATGGGGGGCGGTCTCATCTAATCAGACTCCAACACGACCAATTTTTCTTCTTCTCTTCTCAAGCCCAAAAACCTCCATGAAAATAGCAAAGCAATCTCTCCGTTCGTTCAGTCATTGTCCAAGCGGTTCGTAGGCTTATCATGTCCGGTTCATCAAATGAACCGCATCTAGTATTCCATGGCGGTATCGCCGTCAAAGGAGTCGGTAGCAACCTCTTCGTAGTCCCTCTCCAGAGCAGCGAGGTCCTCTCGTGCCTCAGAAAACTCGCCCTCTTCCATGCCCTCACCGACGTACCAGTGTACAAAGGCACGCTTGTTATGCATCAGGTCGAAGTTGTAATCCAGTCGTGACCAGGCCTCGGCGATGGCGGTGGTGTTGGAGAGCATGGAAACGGAACGCTTGACGGGAGCAAGGCCGCCCTCCGAAGCGGAGACGGGAACGCTCATGGGCTTCTGGTAGGTGATTCCGACCTTGAAGCCTGTGGGGCACCAGTCGACCATGTGGAAAGTGGACTTTGCCTTGATGGCGGCGACTGCAACGGTACAGTCACGCGTCACGACGTCACCACGGTACAGCAGAGCAACGGCCATGTATTTGCCATTCTGGGGGTTGCAGACGACCATCTGGTTGTTGGGCTCGAAACCTGAACATACATCAATACCTCGGTTTCATACTGGGGGGAGCAACAGGGGTGACTTACACTGGAAGGTCAGCTCCTGAATCTTGAAGCTCTCGTGAGAGCTCTTCTTCGCGGAAACAACAGGGGCGTAGCTAATCAGGGGGTAGTGGATGCGTGGGAAAGGAACAAGGTTGGTCTGGAACTCGTTCAAGTCGACATTAAGGGCGCCATCAAATCGCACAGACGAAGTAATGGAGCTGACAACTTGGGCAATGAGGCGGTTAAGGTGGTCAAACGAAGGACGAGAGATGTCGAGGTTTCTCCGGCAAATGTCATAGACTGCCTCGTTGTCCACTAGAAAGGTGCAGTCGGAGTTCTCGATGGTGCTATGGGTGGACAGGACTGCGTTGTAAGGTTCGACGACGGAAGAGGATGTCTGAGGAGCAGGGTAAACGGCAAACTCGAGCTTGGTCTTCTTTCCATACTCGGCAGCGAGGCGCTCGAGCATCAGGGCACCAAAGCCGGATCCAGTGCCGCCTCCAAACGAGTGGAAGACGAGGAAGCCCTGGAGTGAGTGACAGTTGTCTGCAACATTGCATTCGTCAGCCCTCCATGTTGAAACAAGCCGCCTCATCAACACTCACCAGTAACACGACGGATCCTATCCATGACAGTGTCAATCATCTCCTTTCCGACGGTATAGTGACCGCGGGCATAGTTGTTCGCCGCATCCTCCTTTCCGCTGATCAGCATCTCCGGGTGGAACAGCTGGCGATAGTCGCCCGTGCGAATCTCGTCGATGGGAGAAGGATCCAGGTCGACAAAGAGGGACCGAGGCACATGCTTGCCGCCGCTGGTTTCGGTGAAGAAGGTATCGTAGGAGCCCGGATCATCGATATCCTTGGCGTTGGGGTCTACGCGACCATCATGGCCGAGGCCGTGCTCAAGACAGTAGCTATGCGACGACAAAAAAAGAAGATTAGCATCACGAATCAGATGCGCTTATGAATCTTCGCGCAGCAGATGGAAGGGCTCACGAACAGCTCCCAAGCTGCGTTGCCGAGCTGGACACCGGCCTGGCCGACGTGAAGATGGATAATCTATATGCGTATCGTGTTAGCGATGTTGTTTGCTGGGGAAATCGCATGGCGTGGTTGAGCGCAAGTGACGCATCGCGAGCGCAAATCTAACGAAAAAGTGGGATGATATCATAACTTGGAGAAGAAAAAAAAAAGCAGAGAAAAAAACATTCGCGCACGCAACCATAGAACTGACCTCGCCCCTCATTTTTGGATAAAAGATGTTTCGACAACTAACACTCGGTAGAAGAAAAAAGCTGCAAAACAAAGGGTATCCAAATATAGGTAGACAAATATCAGGCAAAGAGGGAATTCGGCCTGGGCAGAAAGGATCTGGCGATGGCTTGCCAGTGGAGGTTTTATACAGTATTTCTGGTATGTGGGATTTTCTCTTAGCGGGGGGGACGTTTCTTGGTTCTGGATCATCACCAGCTGCCAGGGACCGCTTATGCCGGGCCTGACGAGAGGTACCTGCATGCACAGCCGTTTGGCGCTGGCAGACGAGGTCCAGCCTGTTCCGCGACGGATAACAAACAACCCGCTAAAATAGCGCAAGCTGGGCAGAAAAAGCAGAGAAGCTCGTGGGCTGCATGTTAGAATCTCGTCCCATGGCCCAAAGCGGCGAGAAACAGGGTGTAAGTGGCGGCCCCCCCTAAACAAAGTTGAGCTCATCCACCACCCAAAAAGAAAGACAGAAACCGGGGCTGGGGAGGCGTTGCTGACAATTTTGTCTCGGATAGCAGGAGATGAGCTTATTGCTGCAGAAATTGCTGGAAAACACCCCGTTCCGATCCATAACGGCGAGCGTAGGCATCGACATTCTCGCGGGCCGTTTTGTGACTGCCTAACTCTAGGTAACTACAATTTCAGATGCAAAGAGTCGGGATTCGGTGGGTCTTTTTTCCTTTTCTTTTTGTTTTTCCTCTTCCGAGGCCATTACTCACCGCGGCTTTGTTTACATGAGGTTTCCGAGTTGATTATCCATCGGCCGGGCTGTTGGTTGTTTTGTTGCCGGATTGCCGACACGAGCCTTGGATGGATTGGCGTTGGATTATAAACCCGAGCTGGAAAATCAAATCACACGCGAGCACTACCTACCTTACCTGACCCTTGTCTGACAGTCCCGAACAGATGGAACCGCTAAAGTCGGATGCTGGGTGCCTACAAGCACGAGGAGCATGGATGTTCCAGGCATTGATGCATGGTTAGTCAGATCATCCGTGGGCCCCGTATTGGGGGCAAATGCTAGAGGCGCTAGTTTGCATCAATGGCATCTCGTTTCTTAGCAGTTGTAGTTGTGATGTTTGTGCATAGATGGATGAGTGCCTTTGTGTTGCTGCGGGTAATAGTTGAACCTTGATGACAGACAACATGGTACATACACACACTCATCTTTGCGACGAGTCATTATTACATAGGTAGATACTGACTGACTGTTCAAGCGCCTTGAATGCTGCCTAGCCTTAACCCCTAAACTCCATCCATCTTCTCCCACTCTTTTGTAGCCCCTTTCTCTAATCTACTACTTACTACCCAGGCTCAAATCCATGCACAACTGCAAGAGGCAATATCACGCTATTCCCTTCCATCTCCATCATATCGCCTCGTAAATACAATCAGAACGTACAAAGTCGACTAGTTGACTCGCGCTTTTTTTTTCCTGCTCGCAAATGTGGTATCATAAGTAGTCCTTCTGGAAGAGACCCAAACACGATTAAATGATTGTTAAACTCCCCCCCCCAAAAAGGGTGAAACAAAGAAACAAAACATTGGGTTTACCCCTCACGAGGCTCATCCCTGCCTTCATCTCCAGAGGCCCTTTCCAGCTCGTCGATGCGTCGCTGAATGGCGGCCTTCTGCGCCATCAGAACCTGGATTTGGCCATCCCGGGCCACGGTCGCGTCCTCGCCGTCGTTATCTGCGACGCTGTTGGTTTCGGTGGTAAAGTCGTATGCGGGAGGCGGCTCGGCACTGCGTTCACGAGCTCGTCGATGCGAGCCCCGTGGCGAGTTGGTGTACATTTGCCCCTGTGTCCTCTGTACAACGCCGAGCTCGTGCGACGTGCCGCTTGGGTGACCCTTTTTTCTTCGGTCTCGCCTCCATAGATAGATTAAAATAGCCGCTCCGATGCTGAACAAGCCGAACAGTGTCACGCCAACCCCGATCCCAATCTTGGCGCTCATCGATAGTCCGCGGTCGTCTTCCCGCTCATCGTCGATGTCGTCCTCGTTTGTCAAGCCGAGGAGCGGCTTATCTTGCTCTCTAAAGAGTGCACGAATGGTGTTGACCGCAATGGTGGCGCTGTAGAGCGTGGTGGTTGAGTTGGTCAACACATCGTATGTGGCGGCTGTGCGGTTGTATATGATGGGGACTGCCAGAACCGTGGGAACCTGGCGCTTGCAATGCCCGCCGGCATAAGAGTATTCGCTGCGGGAAAAAAGTTTAGCACCAAAAGCTGCAGAATCAAAACCTCGCTCAACGTACGATGAACAGCACAATGCTGTGGTAGTTGCCTCATCCTCATCCTGGTCAGTGTTTACCGCAAGAGACACAGTCGTCCATCCGTAGGGGCACGTCGCAGGGCTGAACACGCCGGTGCGTCCATCGTAGAACATGCCATCTGGGTAGCAGGACAGAGTAGAAGCGCCCGGAAGAGGTTCCAAGTCCAGATACGCAATGGGTTCTGAGACCCCCGCCGGCAGGTCGCTGTCATACACGTACGTCCACGTGCAGCTCATCGGCCGGTTCCAATGCGTTGTCAAGGGCGGGTAAGGGTTGGCTGTGATATAGGAGGCGCCATTGCCACCGCTCCCCGTGATGGAAGCCGAAGTTGTTGGTGGCAGTGCCGTCGGCGCAGAACCCGGAACGATGGAACTGGACGTGAATGAAGATGAAGCTGGCGCCGTGAGAGACATGGTGCCCAACAAGACACTACCTATACTCGTACTCGGATGCTCCACCCGTGATGGGATAAGGGAGGGTGGTGCGATCGACAGAGCAGACTTGCAAAGTCAGCACCCACCGCGGACGGAGTGGTAATTGGTCGTCGAGCGTCGATATCCCCGGACCTGCGCATGCACGATTGGGAAATCCCGTATCCTTATCGAGGGCGTTGAAAGCTTGGTTGGCGAGAGCAGAGGGCAAAAAGGGCGCGGCGAGGAACCAAGACAGGACGAGGGAGTCTCTGAATCGACACGGCAAAGCGGACAAGGGCGACGCAGTGCTGCAGGGGCGGATGAGGAAGAGACGGGAAACCTTGAACGGCTATGGGCCTGGAGGATAGAGACGGAGATGGTTTGACAAAGCGACGCGAAGCTTTTTGATCATGAGGCTGCCAAGAGACGGGTAGGTTCCGGCAGATGGAGACAAGGACAAGGACAAAGCGAGTCCAAGACAGCTAGACAGCTAGCGGTCGTCTCAGTCCTCAGCTTTGCTTGCGGCTCTGGCTCTTGCAGGGACGCTCGCAAGCCTCCATCACCATTGGCGACGGCTCTGCAGCAGAACTCTTGTCCTTCCCACACCCCCCGTTTTCTGGGGGTCATGGGGAGAGAGAAAATGCCCAAGGTACCAGGTTGACAAACAGACTTCGTAATGGGCGTTGGCGAAACTGGTGCCGAGACTTTGCCAAGCCGACCGCCATCCAGCGGTGCAGGTCTCGGCGTTGCTTACTTTTCACTTGCAAGAATTGGCCGCAAAACGCATCTGGGCAAAAGAGAGAGTTCTGGAACCTGGCAACTAGTTTTTGTGTCTAGCCTCGGTTCAGAGTGGTTAAAGAAAAAGAAAAAAAAAAGAAGAAGAAGAAGAAGACGGAAAAAGAAAAGGGCAAAAGAAGCAGACGAGGAAACGCCGAGCAAGGGAAAAAGAGCGGTCATTGTCGGCCGCGTCGATGGTATCAGTGCCAAGAGAAAAAGCGGCAGTTAGTTGTGGATGTGAGAAATGAAGACACAGACGTGATGAGAAGCACCCGCAACGGCGTTATGAGTGGGGGGGGTTTCCAACGAAGAAAAAAAAGGGAAAAAAAGGGAAGAAAAAAAGAAGAGACGAATAAGGTAAACCAACCAACCAAACAGCCCCAAAACAGTGACCGACCGTCCAGTAGCAGCCCGTTGGGGAACAGATGGAAAGATGCCGAGGGAGGGCATATCAAGTGATGCAGACGCAGCCAGGGGGGCGGTTTAGCTTGCTTGGAGGATGCTGCCAAATTCTCTTGGCGGGCTAATTCCCAATGCTACTAAGGTTGCTAGTAGTTGGTACATACTACATACCTTACTAAGTAGTAGCAAGCGATTAGCGCTTGGGCTGAGGAGAGGTGATGGGACTACAAAGAACAAACATGCTGTCTCAAGGATGCTGCCCATCTTGGCATCATGTACGAGTACTCGTAGCCTTAGTATGGAGTACTCGTACATGCTCGTACAGTACAGCAGTGCTCGGTACCATAGGTGATGTAGCATCTCAACGACGACCCACCCAGCTCTCCTCAGGTCCTCCCACTACGACCATCATCGGTGACCGGTACCAAGAACAAGATCCGTGTGTCCTTGGCCGCGTGTACAGCACTCCGAGACGATGTGGCTTTTCATGCGAACACGAGAAACGCCTTGGCCCGAGGCTCGGGCTGCATTTCGCACCGTGGTTTTTGTCGTCGCCATTGTGTTGTGGTGGAACTCGTAACACGCAACTCCGCCAACAGGTGCCTATACCGGTGCAGCCATGGCGGGCATCCCTTTGCCCAGCCCCCCGAGCACATGAGAAGCCGTCGAAGCTTCTAAGCAGATATTCAGTTACACGGCGGGTAGCGAACCATCGCATACTTGTACATATAGTACGAAGGCGGTGCGACAATATGCCCGCTCTCAGCTCTCTCTTCCCGGCTCCGCAATACGGAGGGCCACCCAAACAGAAACGGGCGTTAGTATGTATCGGGTCTGGAAAAGAAAAACGGAAAGCCGATCCGGAAATTCAATCTTCCAGTTCAGATGCTGTCCGCCACAGTTTCAGAACCCACACCAGCCACACCAAGATACTGTAGTAATTTGTAGCGCCACACCAAAAAAAAGAAAAACTGGCCACCAAGCCCACCAAAAACTTTCGCTCGTCGCCAAAGTCACCTGACGTGGAGATCAAAGGGCACGAAAACCCTACTGCCAGAAATTAGTAGTGCCGCATTCCGCCCAACCCTCCCGCCCTTCCCAAACGACTCCATCACGGTCATCATATTCGCTCGTCGATACCCTGCGCGTCGATAGGCGAATCCTTGAATCAACACACAACCGCGATCATGGCTGACGAATACGTACGTTTGTTCTGCTCCTCTCCTCGTCTTCAGGCTTAGGAAATCACCCGGTGGGATGGGAAAGAGAAGACCCAAAAAATTGGAGGGTCGAAGAAAAAGAGAACGATGCACTCGGCTATTGCGACACAACACAATTGATTTTTTGGAGGGACATATTCTTTTACGGCATGGAACACGAGCGCTGACGTTTTTTCCCATCTGGTATTATAGAACGCCGAGGAGGCCGCTGAGATCAAGAAGAGAAGAACCTTCCGCAAGTTCTCTTACCGAGGAATCGACCTTGACAAGTACGTTTCGTTTCTATCCATCCTTCATCCAACATGACGACGAAAATATCAATTCGGCTTTTTGTGTGGGAAGCGAAGAGATAAAAGCTGGAAAAAAGATCAATGACGCTGACATGCACAAAACCCAACAGCCTCCTCGACCTCTCTTCCGACCAGCTCCGAGATGTCGTCCACGCCCGTGCCCGCAGAAGGATCAACCGCGGCCTGAAGCGCCGCCCCATGGGCCTCATCAAGAAGCTCCGAAAGGCCAAGCAGGAGGCCAAGCCCAACGAGAAGCCCGACCTCGTCAAGACCCACCTCCGAGACATGATTGTCGTCCCCGAGATGATTGGAAGCGTCATTGGTATCTACTCCGGCAAGGAGTTCAACCAGGTCGAGATCAAGCCTGAAATGGTTGGCCACTACCTGGGTGAATTCTCCATCTCATAGTACGTCGCCGCCGAATCCTTGCGCCGCAAATCGTTTGGCGCATCTGCCTCGTTAATGTTTGTTTTCACTGACGCCCCCCACAGCAAGCCTGTCAAGCACGGTCGACCTGGTATCGGTGCCACTCACTCTTCTCGTTTCATTCCCCTCAAATAAGAAGGTTGTGGTCTTGGGTGGTTTCTGCATTCACGGACATTTTTGGGCGAAAAGGACTGGTTTTAGTAGACGGAGAAAAGCCGCTACTGAAGTTGTTGATGGCAATGATTTCTATGATAGTACAATGAGAAACATTGTTCACGCTTTCAAAAAAGTCATCATACGGAGTAGATGCTGCTGATACATGACCAAAAAAAAAAACCATTTCCAGCGTCGCTTCGAACAAGATGCGCTTTTGCAAATAACTCCTCCATTGATGTTTGTCCCCGGTCATTTCATCCTCGCGCGGAACGAGGCCCATCGGGCCGAAACCCTCTGCCGAAAAGTCTCGTGTGAGTCGGCGTCCCCTACCGGTACTACCGTTGCTACCGTGTCTGCTGGAGCCTTGGCATCCTTTGTACCATCAGCATCTGCTGAGGCTTCGCCGGTCGCTGACCCCGTGATGCTTTGTGAGTCGGAAACAGCGCCTGATGGGGCTTCAGCCGTTGCTGAACCCACGACGTCTGCCGTGACATTAACAGCTACTGGGGCTTCGGTGGTCGCTGAAGCCACAACAGGTGCTGAGGTTCCCGCGCTCAGTGGAGGAGAAGGCTGAGCCAAAGTATGCTCCCGCTCACCCTGATTTGATGGAACTCCGCGAGCCAGGCGAACCATGCCGTGCCAGAATTGTTTAAGGCGAGAAGTCTCCCCATCCCGGATGCCGCAGACGGCGCAACCATACGCATTGCCCGAAGGTCTGTCATAGTTGATGAATATTTCCTGGCCCTTCTTCACCTTCCTGACAAGTCTGACGGTGATGAGGTTCGGCGTCCCTGGTCCGATCGATATCTCGGCATTGGCGCACTTTCTGCACGCGTGGTTGATGTGGGACGCAAGGCGGTAGATGTTGGCCCTGCTGCACCCGGGATTGCTAAAAGCGTACTCCAAGATAAAGCAGAGAAAATCCATGGCCTCAAGTGCCGTGGGCTCTAGCGTGCCCGATGGCATATATCTAATCTTGGGGAAATGGGACTTGATCCGTGTTTGCTCCCTCACCGAGTTGAGACGCCAACGCTGAATGACTGCCATCTTCCACGAGGTCGCATCTCTCCGCGTTGGATGAACACAGGTGAATACTGGTCCCTTATATATGATTCTGTGGCCTGCCGGAAAGTGACGTATAGTAAAAACGCCATCTCCACGCGAAGACCCCGTGGGCTTGATTTTGAGGGCAAGTGAATTGGACATGTATGGGAGATAAACGTCATCTTTTGGCATCGTTCCGGTCGCCGAGTTGGGGGGTTCGCTACCCTCTGGGGGAGCCTCGTGAACGATTCGCACCCCCCAATTTTTCATGTTGTTCTGCCCATGTATATTGGAAGAAGTAGAAGTGATTGGACCTGTCCTCAACCGTGATTCGGGGTTCTCCAGGGCATCAAAGGATATGCCGCCCTCTGGACGATTCATGATTGGGTGTGGAATGGATAGCTGACAGCGTAAACGACCGATATTGAACACAGAGAGTAAAATATTAGGTGAAAACGAAGGCAGAGAATATACTGCATAAAATGTGAATACTATGCTGAAAGAATGTCTCTGACGAAAGAATGTAATGTTGCAGCTGTCTGTGTGAGATATGAGAAGAAGAGGAAGAAGAGGAAGAAGAAGAAGAAGGAAAAGAAGACACGCTGATTCATCCGCAAAACTCTTGGGACTGTCTTTCTTTCCAATCGGCGAGGTTCGTCCTGCCTACACGAGGCGAGCGAGCCTGTCGGCCGTGACTGATGCATGACTGAAGAGTACATTGAGGGAAAGTCGTCTGGTGGAAATTGTGTGGGATCATGGCCATGTCTTTTAGGTTTATGAGAGAGAAAGAAGGAAACTTCGCTCCAAAGGCTGCTCTTAAGGAAGAGCTGGAAGAGGCGCACGTGATACTGATCTTGAGAGATATCAAAGCCAGCACTGCAGCGGCTTTGAGAAGATGAGTACCTGATATAGATGATCTAGGTCAATTAGTAGCTATATGTAGGAAAACGATATGCACCCACGGATGGGCATTTCTATCGCTCATCTGCTTTGATACTCTCAGGTATTTTAGTAGTATTTGGGAGTTGTTAGATGCCTTGCTTCTCAGTGGCTTCACCAAACAAGAAGAGTTATAAGTAGCAGCAGTGGTCCCTAATTCTGGAGCACCCGCGCATTGAGCTACCTCGACGTAAAGGTACGGCCGGCAACTAGAATCAATATCACGCATCAAACTGGCGCCAATGTGTTGCAAAATTTGTTCTATAAATTCGGATATACTGTAGCACTGCAACTACTCTGCCTTGGCGGCCGCCAGCTTGGCCGCCTTCTTCTCCTCCATCTTCAGGTGCTGCTGTCGGTAGTGTTCCACAGCATGGTCAATGTTGGCGAGGTGGCCGGCCTGGATGTTTCGCGCGGCGTGGGACTGGAGAGCTCTGTGTTGGAGTTGGTTAGCCAAAAGCGAAATACCTCGCTGCCCGAATGTGAAAAGGCAACGTACTCGGGGTATGCGACGTCGACAAATCGGTGCTTGTTGGAGCCGTTCTCGAACAGATTTCTGTCAAAGCCGGCCTGCTCCATGGCCTTTGTGTGCAGAGAGTTGACGGCCTCCCAGTCTTCGGCCTTTGATCGGTACTTGTTGAGCAGGCTGGAGGGCGTCCAGTTGTCGCTCTCCTGGGGGCGGAACTGGTAGACGAGGACGGTGCCCAGGAAAGCGCCCAGGGCAATGACGGATCCGGCCTATAGAAGCTTGAGTCAGCCTTTTTTGCGTCTTCGTTTCCATGCCGAGCATGTATTGCTGACCCCAAAGGACTCGTTGACCGGGGCGGGCGAGTGGTGACCGTGGGACTCGGAGGCGTAGGTTCGGGTCGTCCGCTGCAGCTGGCGGGCGGCGCAGACTGCCCTTGATCGTGCGGCGAACATTCTGGCGGCGCTGGTGGTCGTCAATTGGAGATGGTCGTCGCAGAGGTAAAACGGGCGTTGAGATTGACCAAGTGAAGTCGTCGCCAGATGTGGGTTGCGGATGACATAATGCAGTTTGGGCCAATGAGAGGGGAGCAGCAATTCCCCGCCATGGACAAGCTCCCTCTTCACGCCCAAAATCTACAGCACATGTACAGTGATATAAGATGGTGGCCGTACCCTGGAGCTGCACTTTTGGATATAGTAACCGTCATTACACCTTGTACAGATTAGTTGGGCTCTAGATCTGTCGTCAATCATGGACCATTTCCTCATCGTGTGACTCTATTCTGTTTTTTTAAATCAACTAGCTGATGAGGAGAAAGCTTCAGTCTATGATACGGAGATGGTCCTTGAGCCGTGATGCGCCGTCGGGCTTATTGTAATCAACATTGCATGCATTGAAGACATCTCACGACGGACCGACGACTGAGACAGCTGGGCGCGGGGTGTGAATCTGCACTGTGACCGCATCAATCATAATGTTGGAGACTTTGTTTGTCCAACCAGCACATCCAAGGATCCCTAGCGGCGCCGGACTGGCCACCAGATTGCAGACCGGTTCGTCTATATGCCTCTTCGTATTGGGTGTTTACGACATGGATGTGGCCCGAAGCTCAAGTTGCTACCTAAGATGGCAAGGTTGGGTTGTTGGGAAACATCAATCTGCAACCGGTGAGGATGATGGATGGTGTAATTGAGCATCCATTCGACTAACCGTCAACATCCCGCAGAGGTGCGTGTGTGTGTATAACTGGTATGAAGCAATGAAATGTCACATGCGTGTGTGCCTTTGAATCAGAACCAAACAGGCAAGTGTCCATCACTTTTTCGTCCTCTGAGGGCACTCATGCAAGCCCGAATCATGTTTGTCATGTAATATCCCGTCTGCCCCCTGTCTTGCGTTTAGGCATTCCTCTAGCTGCATGAGCCCTTTGGTGACCACGGCGCTTTTTCAGCCTCCCGCCTGAAGCTGAGGTGGTTCCAATCATCATATGCATCAGCACGGGTGCTGCCACCGCAAGATTCAGCGCGTCGTGCTGCTGGGAATAAGAAACAATTGGAAGATGAACAAAAAATATGGATTCAAATGTTTGGGTCCTGGAGTTATACTTGGGCTGATTTTGTATTCAGGCCATATAGTAGAGAGGCACGATTATTGGCTTTATGTTTTCGGTAGTATCACCTGAAGTACATGCTCCCTCACTTGGAAGCACAACCATTGCATGGATTGATTAAAGCCACCAGCCACAAGGATCAACTAGAACCCAGAAGAACATTCAAGGCACATGTACATATCGACCCAACCAGCATCTTGAGCTGGTACAGGCAATTCGTCTTCCCGCTGGACGTACTTGTACCTTGCCTATAGTACATACCTGTAAGGTAGGTCTAGTACTAAGGTACTAACAGAGGCGGCAGCCCTACTATAGCAGCTGGAAGCTGTACCTATCTTATCGCTTACTGCCAAGTTGAAGCGAAAAGGGGAAAGGACAGCGAGAATCCGCCCTTGTCCAATTCCACCTCTTGCATCTCGCAGAGCCCAGCCCGGACTTTGCACATTGGATCTCGCAGCCACCGAGTGCAAAAGGCTGGTCCGTACGGGACTGTGCTTGTGCGAGCCCGTTGAAGGGATCCGACGTCGCAGGGTCGGCATCCGCATCCGCTTCACAGTCACAGACACACGCTGCCACCGCTCGCTAACGGCGGAAGACCCCTAAAAAGCTGGACGAGAAACATGAGGCGAGGCCATCTCGGCTGGTCCAGCCATGGCCATGCCCATCGAGAAGGCGTCCAGAGAAGCTTGTCGTCTCCGCCCCCCTGTGCAGGCACATGCATAAAAACGCACCAAAGTTGATCGGTGTGGGGGAAGCCAACACGAGTTCCACCTCGGTGAGGGCCTAGGACGATGCCATAGGCTGCTATTTGACATCTTGCGTTGGTTTCATTTGCCTTTGCTGGGATTACATGCAGACTCCTTGCCCTGTGGTTTGCCGTCTCTGAGATTCCCGAATCCCGGGGGCTAGCTCTGGCTCTGGCTCACTTGCCTCGAAGCTACGGGATACTGACACCACCGGGCTGCCACCCTACTGCTGGTCAATGTGACGTTCTCGTTTGACCGACCGACCCTGGCGTTTCTCACGCAAACATTGCGAGTGAGTTCCGACCTCTTGGGCTGAGGTCATGTCTCATGGCATGGTTACTCGGGCGCAAAACCTCAAGCGGCAAGCCATACCGTCGGGTTTGCTGGCGGCAGCCCCCTCTTGGGCAATGAATGATATCGCCTCTTCGGCATCCGTCTTCCTATTTCTGACTGGCCTCTGGCTCACTACACAGCAGTCGACTGGTAGCTGCATATGCTACCCACAGCGGAGACGCACGATGCAAACATTGCCACGGGGGATAGATGTGGTTGAGAGACGGGAAGCGGTCATGATATGGCGTCTCGCAGCTCCATACCTGGACTCTTGCGCCATGGCAGTTGCCCTTATCAGCAATGTCCGGAAAGCTGCAGCGCGTTGGCCCCCCGGCCAAGAGGATCTACTAATCCCAGAGCGCCGGTAGAACTCCTATTGTCACGAAAACGTGCGGTGCCCTTGGCCGCTGCACCTTGCCGAGTCCTCCTTCATCGGAAGTAAGCTAAACTCTGTTCCTGCATGGTAACACACAGTCGGGTCTAAGCTCCGTAATCATCAATGATGTGTCACATATATTCAGGCGTCTATCCTTGGATATGATGTGATGTATGTGATTCAGACCCGAGTATAATATGCGGACGATATCCTGTGTCTCCCAATGCCCCTATCATCCTTGGATTGACCCTGCCGAGCGACCAACGGGCTGCCCAGAGTATCCTTCCCCCCTTTCGTTTGCTCCCATCTCAGCATCTTGTCGCGACGTTGACTGGCCTACCGGCGTCAGCTGTGATCAACGGCCGCTGGCACGGCACGGCACGGCACGGCGCGAGCCACTCGGTGCTTGAAGTGCCTGATACCAGGGAGATTTGCGCCAGTCACTCGCTGTCCATATTTGCCCATATATGAGCATCTCCGCCCATCTACGGTAAGCACAGTCCAGCATGGCATTTCTGGCGTTGCCTGCAAGCAACCCTGTGGCGTCCTCGTCAATACTCGCACCGTTCTCAGACTCTATCCACGCGTGGATCGCTTCTCCTATAAGCTCAGGCGAGATGGGATCCTTTTATGATGTTATCCGTCGATGCAACAAGTTCGAAGAGGCGAAGAGCGCTGCCATGTGGGAGTTTGCCGTCCTGGACAACTCCGTTCCGGTTGGATATATGCTGCCTGAACATGTCGCCGAGATTAGATGGGACAATACAAGCTTCCGTGTCTCCAAGTCTAAGCGCAAGATACACCTGGATCCGGTCGTCAAGCCGGGTGACGACGTTGTCGAAATATGCCGCCGCGAATTCATAGCACTATGCGAGAAAAACGCCGACAACCTCAACGGCTGCTTCAGAAAGTGGCTGAAGAAAAGATCAGACTTTCACCCAATCCGCGGCATTGACGTAAAGCTGGCTGGATTGGTGATCCCCTCGCCTGCCAGGGGAATCTTTGGCATTGTCACGACGGGTGTTCACATGAACATGTTTACCGTCAGGAACGGCAGGATCCATGTGTGGGTTTCAAAGCGCTCTCAAAACGTCACGTATGCCAGGAAGCTCGACCAATTGGTTGCGGGAGCGATGGACCCGGCCGACAACATGGAGCCCTTGGTGACGCTCAGGCGTGAAGCCATGGAAGAAGCAGGGCTTTTGGTCGATACCGCCACGAATATGGTGACTTGGAACAGCAGCCACGTCGGTAAAGTCACGGCCGAATCGATGATTTCGTTTTATGACCAAAAAGACCACATTGCCGGCAACGAAGAGGGCCATGTTGAACCGGGGATCCGATACACCTATGATCTGGAGGTTGGCCCCGATTTTGTCCCGTATCCTCAGGAGCCGGAGTCCATTGATGGGTTTATCTTGAAGCCCGTGGAAGAAGTCAAGAGGGACCTGAAGAATGCCGAGTGGAAGCCGAACTGCGGACTCGTCATGCTGGATTTCTTACTCCGGAAGGGCGAGGTCAGAGAGGGAGATGACGAGAATTTCGGACTGTTGAGGCGCGGCCTTGCGAGGAATTTGCCATTCTACAACCTGTGAGACTTTTCGACTGAGATGTGCTGGAATGAAGCCCGGGAGGTGAATTCACTGGTACCTTTTTAAGATTGAGTATATGTTGTTATAGGTGACCGACTCTGAAGGTATTTTGCGACCCTCTTTGTTTTGCTGTGGGAATTTTACTGGGCCGGTGTCTTGTTAACGCGCAGGTTCTGGCTTGCTGCTGACTCGCTAGTAGTAATGAAGCTTCTCTTTGGCCTGTTTTCTGTTTCACCTTGACCATTTGTGCATGCGTTGACGTTGGCGGTGAAGAGTATCCGAAGCGACGAGCGAGGCGGTTGGGTGGTTACAAATTGAAGAAGATGTGGATGGGAGCAGTCGAGGTGCCATGGCAGAACGAGATGGTCTTTGGCTTACAAAGGTTTGACGGAGCACAGGGTGAGTTGATTAAAGTGAGTAATTGGAGGCGCAGGGAAATTGGGACGCGGCACGATATTAACAGCAATAACTCGAGTTGACTTTACTGTTGATCGATTATTTTCTACGAGCGCGATTTTTTTTGCATTTCTGAGGCCTGCTACGAACAACTTGCTTTGCTTGAATTGTGCTTCCGTGGTGGATGGATTGTCACCCAAGAGAATGAATGAATCGACAGACAGACGAGTGATGCATGTGCTCGTATGGATCCTCTCAATGCCGGAGAGTAATCCATCTAGACTACCTACCTTATCGCGCAAGGATGGAGAAATTGTGGACATTTCGGGATTTTTATTTTGTACTATCTGACGAGAAGATGCGGGACATGGAGCAAGGACCTCATCAAGGCGATGCGATGCGACCCTGCCTTTTTGTTTCTCATGGTGAGTTTGACAGACGGGCGTGTTTTCTCGTTTGCCTGAATGTAAGTAGGATGGGAGGACTATACCGCAGGGTTACGAGGAGAGGGCTCAGAACACAGCTAGCTGCTTTTTCTTTCTTCCCTTGTCTCTGCAGGATGCTTCTCTTCTTCCTTTCTGTTTTCTTGGTGGGTGGGCTTTTTCAAGGCAAGGCGTATTTTCACATGGTTGGCGGCGCTAAATGGGAGACGCAGCCTCGACGGTTGATCTTGGCCGTTTGACTCTTGTGTTTTTGCATCTCTGAACTAGCTGCTTCATACTATTGCCACTAGTTGTAGCATTGCCAACTATTTGGCCGGCGCAAAATGGGGAAGATTGTGGGAGGAGAGAGAGACAAGGGCGGGAGCTTGTCTCGTCCCGTTGGCTCAGCCTTGCAGACTGGGGTCTGCTTTTTTTCTTTGGTCTGATTTGATTTTTGACTGATGTGGCTGCCGCTTTTGCTGTTTTTTTGTGCAAGGTGCATTTTCTTGGGCATCGAGGCAGACTGGGGATTGTGATGCATCTGAGGACGGGGTGCTGGTGGTGAGAAAAAGGGCTCATGGGGGGAGGATGATGATAAGGGGGTGAGGTGGATGGGATCATGCTGGATATATTATTCCTTGAAAAACGAGGTTTTATTACTGCTAAACTATTTGGATGAGCACAGAGTCGTACAAGAGGCGCACAAATCGGTGGGCGCTTCTGGCCAAGGGTGTAAGTAGGAATCACAAGGACTAACACGGGCTGAGATGGAAATTGCCCTGCTTGCTTGTGCCTAAAAACAGCAGCATCCTGCACCTTGATTTCTCCCTCTCTCTCTTTTTTTTCTCCGGCCATGTTAGCATCATTCTGCTACTACCACATATTATACTAGCAGCGTACTTATTCCTACCAACATGCTTGGCGGTATGTAGGGAGAGAGGGGCGTGGCTCGGCTGCAGCGTCGCACTGCGTCCAGCCGCAGTTGATGGCTTGACAGGGGGGGTGCTGTCGGGGCCTGATTCTGAACTGATTTTTTTTTTCGGCATTATTGATTCTTGGGTGAGAATGCAGAAGCGAAGAGATGAAAGAGTGAGACACAGAGAGTGGCGAGTTGTGTTTACTGCATGTAGCTGACAAGGGAACCAGTCGATAGTTGATGGTGCTATCCAACACTCTCGTGGCACATTCTTGGCTCAAAACGAGCTGAAAAACAAGGACGAGATTCCCGTGGCTCTCATGTCCTTCCCCCTTGTCCGAAACGCCTCGTGCTTATTACGAGTCCTGTCTGTTCTTCCTTTGCAGTACAGTAGATAGATTAGCCTCGTACTGGACTGTCATTGTACATTAGCGGGAAAGGGGATATGCAATGCACGTACAACAAACCAAGTTCCTCTAGTCGTACTCGCTTTTTTTGCACCGAGTTTGTTTCTCCTCTTTTTTTTTTTTTTTTTGCTGTATGTACGAGTACTTGATTCCTTCAGCTCATCAAACCACGGGATCCACCGCGGCGAATGAGACGCGGCTGGCATCCTGGGGCTGAAGTCGACTAGCAGGTTTTTAAGCATAGTTTGGTTTTTGCAGCTATTCCCACGGGCTGCGGGTGGCTCGCTGGGGCTAGGCTGCTCTTGGGGATGGGGGGGCTGGAAGACGGAGAGACAAGGGAGAGAGAAGCTCAGGTCAAGTTTGGATCTTTGTTGCTGTACGTACATGCGGTACAGTGGTAGTTTGGGATTTCGCCTCGTTCGTATTTCTGGATGGAGGGGGAGTTTCGGGGTGTAAGTGCGTTTGCGTTTGTGTGGTGCGAGGTTGTGAGGAGCCGCATTAGGAGGGGAGGTTACTTTTTCTTCTTTCTTTTCCCTTCCTCGGTTGTTTGTTTTTGTTTCTTCTTTTTGTTTCTTTTTTTTCTTTTTTTCATTCTCTCTGGTTCAGCATCTTTTCCGTCTTTTCTTCCTTTTGGGAGGATAGCCTGGGTAGAACTGTCGATCTTGGTTTCTTGGTGGTTTGGGGGGGGGGGGGGGGGGGGGGGGGGGGGGGGGGGGGGGGGGGGGGGGGGGCG